>NC_048224.1:87603987-87605790 GCF_002007445.2 Ailuropoda melanoleuca | reverse complement strand
TTTTTGGGATAAATATTTAGAAATAATTGTTTCATTCAGATATGGCCTAAAAATACAAAAAAACATTTATTTGACAAAGAAACGTGAAATTCAAAACACATTTTCATTTTTTCTGAACCAAAAAAAATGTAAAAAGCAACATTAACATCAAAACTAAAACATGCCAAGTACAAAATGTTTGAAAGCATTAAGGATTAGAACAAAAGAATGCAAGCAAATTCAAGGAAAAGATGACCATGAACTGTACCAAAGCCATGGCTAAAGCATGCAGAAGAAGGGAGGAAAGAAAAGACTCAAAGAAGAAATAAGTAATAAAAATATTCTGGTATTTGAATTTATCTTCTTTAAAAAACTGGTTGTTTTGAGAAAGAAGTTAGTCATATCAATGAGCAATTCTCATCAAGCTGTAAGAGAAATTGTTGAACAGAAATGCAATATTCTCAAGACAATGGGGTGGCTATATTTGTCCTTCAGTTTTTTGATTTAGTTTGGATAATTTCTAATCTTTTTGATTTTCATTTATAGAATTGAAGACTACTTTTAAATGTATTAGATGTGACAAAACTAAAATTAAAAAGCCCACAAAGTATCTTAACAAAGGTACCTCTATTATGAAAGCTTAAAAACAGTTTATTAAAATTCAGGGCAAAAAGTTTAATGATGAAAACATTAAAAAATGAAGTCTCAGGTTAAGTGACATTCCATCTAAATCTAATATTAGTGACCACTTACATTATTCTTTACCATTGAAAATATCCATTTACATTTCTGCCTCTGTCAAGAAGAAGTGGATGTACATTATATATCTACTCCTCCTGCTAAGTACAACTAAATTAAGGCCATAGACACTACAAACACAAGAAGCTTCTAAAAGGTGTAGAGAAGGTAAACTGACTAGGGACCTCAGGACCCAAGGAAGGATATGGTGGTGAGCTCCCTAGGTTTTTATTTTGCCTCAAATATCCCAAAGTGGATACTAGAAAGGACAGCAACCTGGAAATGCCAATAGGTGTAGGAAAAATAAAAAATAAAAAATAAATAAAAATTCTAAGAAATGCCTGCTCTCTAGCCAAAGAACAAGGAATAGGGTAACCTAGCAAGACAGAAACATTTTAAGTAGTAACTACTAAGTCAAACTTGCAAAAAACTAGGCATCCCCCACCTCCCACACTAGTAAAGACTGAATGGTAAGCTTACACTTCCACCATTGCTAGGCTATAATATGGTGCCCCAATCTCCCCGCGGGGTGGTGTCAGAGGATGCTAATTGGGAAGCCAGGGCTTTTCATCTACACTGGAAAGTAACAAATCATACCCTCTGGTATCAGTGAAGCCAATTTGGGGATCCTGGACTTCTACTCCTATCTAATGGTAACAAGGCACCCTCCACTTCTTACTGGGTAATGTCAGAGAAGGCCTACTAGAGAGTTAGGACCTTCACCACCACTCAGTAGTAACAAGGCCATGTTTACATGTTGTCAATAAGTGCCACATAAGGAGCACAATTAAAGTGTTCCTGCCCCTCCCAGCCAGAAGGTTATCAGTAGAGGCCTGGTGGGTAGCCAGAACTCCCACTTATGGCCACCAGTATCAAGAAGCCCTTCCTTCCTCCATGGGTGTCAATGGAAACAGACTGGAGAATCTGAACTTCCTTCACCACCTGGAACTAACAATGATCCAGTGGCTTAAAACATAATACCCAACATGTCCATATTTCAGTAGAAAATCACTCATCAAACTGAATAATAAATAATCAACATATGCCAACGCAAAGAAAACACAGAAGTTATAATTATCTGACAAG
>NC_048224.1:87531511-87603787 GCF_002007445.2 Ailuropoda melanoleuca | reverse complement strand
GCTATGAGCCTGCTTCTTCCTCTCCCACTCCCCCTGCTTGTGTTCCCTCTCCTGCTGGCTGTCTCTATCTCTATCGAATAAATAAATAAAATCTTTAAAAAAAAAAAAAAAGAATCAAACACCTGGGAGTGATGCTGGCTCCTTCTGGGGGCATCATCAATCATCAGGGAAATCCAAATCAAAACCACAATGAGATGTCACCTCATACCTGTCAGAATGGCTAAAAGCAAAATACCAGAAAAAAGTGTTGGTGAGGATGTGAAGAAATGGAAGCCCTCATACCTTGTTGATGGGAATGCAAACTGGTATAGCCACTGTGGAAAACAGTATGGAGGTTCCAAAAAATTAAAAATAGAACTACCATATGATACAGTAATTCCACTATTGGATATTTACCCAAAGTATATGAAAACAGTAATTCAAAAGGATATATGCACCCCTATGTTTATTACAGCATTNTTTACAATAGCCAAATTATAGTAGCAGCCCAAGAGTCCATTGATAGATGAATGGATAAAGAAGTTGTATATATATACACACACACAATGGAATATTACTGAGCCTTAAAAAAGAATGAAATCTTGCCATTTGCAACAACATAGATGGATCTAGAGAGTATAATGCTAAGTGAAATAAGTCAGAGAAAGACAAATACCATATGATCTCATGCATATGTACAATTTAAAAAACAAAACAACAAACAACAAAAGAAAGAGACAAACCAAAAAAACAGACTCTGAAATACAGAGAACAAACTGGTGGTTGCCAAAGAGAAGGCAGCGGGGGTGGGCGGAGGCATGGGTAAAATAGGTGAAGGGAATTAAGAGTATACTTATTGTGATGAGCACTGAGTAATGTATAAAATTGACATATTGTATACCTGAAATGAATGTAACACTGTATATTAATCATACTTCAATTTTAAAAAAGGAAAAGAATCAAACACCTTATCTATAGGGAAAAAAATTTTTGAGTGACAGAGGATTTTTCAGCAGAAATCAGGGAAGCCAGAAAGAAGTAGCACAGCATTTTTCAACTGTGGAAAGAACCGACAACCCAGAATTCTGTATGCAGCAAAAATATCCTTCAGGAGTGAAGGGAAAATCAAGACCTTCTCAGATGTAAAAAAACTAAAAGATTTTGTCACTAGCAGACATATTCTAAAAGAATGAATTTAGAAGTTTTCTAAAGAGAAAGGAAAAGATAAAGGAAGGAATTTTAGAGCATCAGGAAGGAAGAATATGGTAGAGCAAAAATACAGGTAAATACAATAGACAAATGGAGAGGTCATACCTAACGGGTATGGAATTTGTTTTGAGGTGATGAAAATTTCTAAAATTAACTGAGGTAATGGTTACAAATTATGTGTGAATGTACCAAACATCATTGAATTATGCATTTCAAGTGGGTGAATTGTATCTCAATAAAGTTGTTTTTAAAAAATCAGAATAGTGGTAGCTTAAAAAAAGGGTCACAAAAGAATTTCCTAAGCTTCAATAGGCAAGTTTTATATCTTGATCTAGGTGATGATAACATAGGTAAAATAAATATCTTAGTCAAAATTAATCAAGCTAAACCTTTTAATTTGTGTACTTACTCTTATCCCTCAATAAAAAATATTAGAGTAAAAAATTAATAAGTAATCTCAAATTCCTTTCCAAAATGATTTATACAAATTTGCATTCATACATTCATTCAACAGTATATTAAAATTCAAGTGCTCCACATCTTATCAACTATAATATTGATAATCTGAGGGACTAAATATGGGACCCCTTTGTGGTTTTCAGTATCAATTTGTTAATTAGGTTAATCATTTTTCTCATTGTTTTTTGGATATTCATGTCTCAAAAAACAAGACTTTTCATATCATTTATTCAATGTTCTGCTGGCTTGTTTGACATCTTCTTATCTCTTAGTCACTTATATAAATTGCAAATGCCTTTCTCAAATGAGTTTTGTCTTCTCTATTGTTATGGTACATTTATTATTATTAATTTAGAAATTTATGATATTGTCAAAAGTAATATTTAATCATGCAGTTTGCGCATGTGTGTGTCTTTTAAAAGACACAAATGGGTAAGTTTATCTTGTATATTGTCTTTAATCTTCCTGGAAATGGTTATATGCATATGCTATACGATAGAAATACAATTTTATTTCTAAATTTGCTTTATTTTTCCATATGGCTAACCTATTTTGTTGGTACCATTTATGATGGATTTTATCTGTGAATACAATTTTTCAATTTCATTAATTATTTTATTTCTATTTTGATGCCACTGATAAGTGTCTTACTATTTATAATTTTATAATAAATCTTGATCTAGAAGGTAAAAAAATAACCATTTATTTAGATTACTAGAAAAATGTAAGATAAAGTAATGACATTTCTTAGATAAATGTTTTGTAAAGGTGAGGATTTTTACTTTCAAACTCCTCAGATGCTTTTTTATTGTGGCAAATTAGCCACAAGCAAATGTATCTTTTTAGTTTTCAAATTAATGCCTTAAGGGTGAAAATTATTTATTTTCCCTCAACAACATATTCCTTTCCATTTTTGTTCTCCATTCATTTAAACAATAATGACCATAGAAGCCTACTAGTGGTACCCCAAATTTAATCTTTCAATTTTGCATATCAGTTTTTAAAATTTGATTCTTAATAATTGAAAACATGAAGTCAGAGAGGTTTAGAATAATAATGACTTCCATTGTCTCTTACTCTATTTAAGAGTTTCTGATGTCTCTCTAGTAATGGTCATCCTTTTTAACTTGATAATCTCTGCTTTCTAGACATTAATTGAGAACCAAGGTGTTGGTGGAATGAGATCTATAATGATTCTCGGCCACATTTTAATAGGAATGAATGCTTGCTTTGTTTGAATACATTTCACATATTTAAGTTTCTGAATGAGGGAGTTATTGCTATTAATGATTTGAACTTTACTGCTCTTTATAGTTCTTTTTTGTTCTCTAGCTGTCTTAGAAATTAAGAGTAAATTATGGAAATTATAAATATGGTATAAGCTTATGAAATGATACCATAAAACACTGAAATCAGATAATTAAGACTTACCTCTATTTCTTTTCTTAATTTTTCATGTGTCTTTTCTTCTTCTTCGAGAAAACAAGTTTTTTCAGTGATAGATTCTTCTACAGTTATAATTTTATCCTTTAACATTGTAATGTCTTCCTGTATGTTTATAAAGTATAAAATACACAAGTCAAACAATGAATGGTCAATGTAAGTCCAACATTTTCTTTTTCTTTTTTTTCTTTAAGATTTTATTTATTTGAGAGAGAGAGAGAGACACAGCCAGCAAGAGAGGGAACACAGCAGGGGAAATGGGAGAGGAAAAAGAAGGCTCTCAGCAGAGCAGGGAGCCTGATGTGGGGCTTGATCCCAGGACCCTAGGATCATGCCCTGAGCTGAAGGCAGACGCTTAATGACTGAGCTACCCAGGCGCCCCTAAGTCCAACACTTCAGTATTTCTATAATTTAAATAAACTAGCCATCACATTTAATTTTGGTAAACAGGATTAGAATATTACTTTTATAGGTAAAAAGAATAAAGAACTGCTATTTAAACAAATAAACCTTTGATTTAGAAACTTAAAATTAAAACTAAATGCAAATAATATATTTTTAAAAAGTGGTAGTCATACTGGTCATTGCCCAGAAACAGTAACTTATAATACAGAAAATGTCAATTAAATTGAATTTAAATTAAAAAACAATAAAAAGAATAAAAACTTAAAATTAAAACTAAATGTAAGTAAGACTTAAGTGGTAGTTATAGTCGCAATTGCCCAGCAACAGTATAAAGGATACTTTTAAATTCTCTAGCAAGAAATGACAGATTTTTTAAGTTTATATCTCCCATTGTCTTCAAAAAATAGTACAAAAAATAGAAAAATTCTTAAGGTACAATTATTAATTGATATTGTTTGTACAATAGCATTAAGCATATGAAATTGATTTGGTCAGATCCAATAGCTTAAAAGCTAGGGCTTAACATTTTTTGTTAGTCACACTTTCTGAAACAAATGGATTAATTGTTCACTGCAATTTCATTTGACTATATATTTTTATTAATCCACAGGGGATTTGAGAACAACTCCCTTATGTATTTGTACATTTGGTGTAGTTGTTACATAACTCATGTACTTAAGTTTTTAAAAGTTGTGAAAACAGTTTCTGAATCTAGTTAAGACAGCTATGAGCATTTTAATAAGTTACTGATAAATGTATCACTTAATAAGTGTACTTGCAAAGAAGGAGTAATAGAAATAGTTTTGATAAGCGATATTTCAAACCTGTACTTGTTTTATATGATTTCTTTCTGGATTTTGGAGATTTTGCATAAGTTCTTCTTTCGTTGTTTTTAGTTTTTTAACAAGATCTCGTTTTTCATGAAGTGCAATCATGAATGACCATTTGCTTTCTACCTCCCCCAAACTATCTTTATGCTCTTTTATTTTTGCATAATATTCATTATATCTTATCATGTGTTCCTCAAAGTCTTCTTGGGCTGCTTCTATGTCAAATTTAAGTTTTACATTTTCTGTATGTAAGGATTTGATTTGAGTTTCCAGGTTCCCACACTGAAGTTTGGCATTCTCTATGGCAGCATCTTGCTGATAAATTTGCCTTTCTGTTTCTTTAGTTTCTGCAGAGACAGATGCTATTTGTTTTTCAAGCTCATGGAGTTCATTCTGTAAAATATTTCAATATTATTATTATTAATTCATGATATTCAACATAAGAAGAATGTTATTGTTTTGATCCATAAGTCTGTAGTAAAATTACAAAATAAAAATACATATTTATCAGATATAGAAAAATTGATATACAATAAAAGGAACCATTCAATAAGTAACAAAATTATTTTATAATGTTTGAGGGAGCCCAGAGTTATATATATTTCTTACTTTTTAATGTTCATCTAATTCAAAGTATTAAAATTTTATCATTTGTGTTAACATTTTATACATAAAAATTACTTTATAATCATTTAAATAATATATTTATGGACATCAGAAGTACTCACTGAAGAAAGATAATATGATAAAAATAATAAAGCCCTAGGCTAAAAATCAAAAGATCTGGATTCTAGGGCCCTTACTGCCATTTTACTAGTTGATATGATCATACATAGCAAACTTAATTGCCCTACCCAAATCTCACTTTCTTCATTTGTAAATGAGCATAAGGATGTCTGCCTTACCTCTCTGGGACAGTTTGCATTTCTCACCGGCATCTCCTTTCTAAAACCTACTTTTCTGAAGGGCTGATATCCAAGATCTATAAAGAACTTCTCAAACTTATCATTAGCCATCAGGGAAATACAAATCGAAACCACAATGAGATACCACCTTATACCAATTAGAATGGAAAAATTAACAAAACAGGAAACAAGAAATGTTGGCAAGGATGTGGAGAAAGCGGAACCCTCTTACACTGTTGGTGGGCATGCAGGCTGGTACAGCCACTCTGGAAAACAGTATGGAGTTTCCTCAAAAAGTTAAAAATAGAGCTACCCTATGGCCCAGCAATTGCACTACTAGGTATCTACGCCAAAGATAGAGATGTAGTGAAAAGAGGGGGCACATGCACCCCAATGTTCATAGCAACATTGTCCACAATACCCAAATTGTGGAAGGAGCTGAGATGCCCTTCAACAGATGAATGGATAAAGAAGATGTGGTACATATATACAATGGAATATTATTCAGCCATCAGGAAGGATGAATACCCACCATTTGCATTGACATGGATAGAACTGGAGGGGATTATGCTAAGTGAAGTAAGTCAAGCAGAGAAAGACAATTATCATATGGTTTCACTCATATGTGGAACATAAGCAATAGCACAGAGAACCATAGGGGAAGGGAGGGAAATCTGAAGGGGGAGATATGAGAGAGGGAGATGAAACATGAAAGACTATGGACACCGGGAAACAAACTGAGGGTTTCAGAGGGGAGAGGAGTGGAAGGAGGGGATAACAGGGTGGTGGNCAAAGATACAGATGTAGTGAGAAGAAAGGGCACATGCACCCCAATGTTGATAGCAGCAATGTCCACAATACCCAAATTGTGGAAGGAGCTGAGATGCCCTTCAACAGATGAATGGATAAAGAAGATGTGGTACATATATACAATGGAATATTATTCAGCCATCAGGAAGGATGAATACCCACCATTTGCATTGACATGGATAGAACTGGAGGGGATTATGCTAAGTGAAGTAAGTCAAGCAGAGAAAGACAATTATCATATGGTTTCACTCATATGTGGAACATAAGCAATAGCACAGAGAACCATAGGGGAAGGGAGGGAAATCTGAAGGGGGAGATATGAGAGAGGGAGATGAACCATGAAAGACTATGGACACCGGGAAACAAACTGAGGGTTTCAGAGGGGAGAGGAGTGGAAGGAGGGGATAACAGGGTGGTGGGATTAAGGAGGGCATGTGTTGTGATGTGCACTGGGTGTTATAAGTAACTAATCAATCATTGAACACTATAACAAAAACTAATGATGTACAATACAGTCGTTAACTGAACATAATAAAAAATAAAAAATTAACTAAATAAAAGAAAACCTTCTTTTCACACCACCATTCTTCTCTGGTTCTCCTCAAATATCTGAATATNCATTGAACACTATAACAAAAACTAATGATGTACAATACAGTCGTTAACTGAACATAATAAAAAATAAAAAATAAACTAACTAAATAAAAGAAAACCTACTTTTCACACCACCATTCTTCTCTGGTTCTCCTCAAATATCTGAATATTCCTTCTCAATCTCAATTGTTCCTTCAAACACAGGTCTTCTTCAGGGTGCAATCATCATAATTTCCTCTGCTCATTCTATGTATACTCCTTGGGTAATCTTATCCATACCTACGTCTTGAGCTACATATATGCTGATGATTCACAGAACATAGTGGCTGTTAAGTCCTACACCAAGGTGCCACTGGCCATCTCAAATTCATCATGTCCCCAGATCAGACTAATCCTACTCCCCTTCCCATCCTGTTCTTCCTTGCATTACTTATATATTGTCAGAACCACAAAACATCAGTGACATAAAATAAATATTTATCGTTCACATGAATGGGAACAGCTGGAGTTGCCTAGATGTTGACATTGGTTACATTTGCTCAAATGTCTGGGCTTGACTGGCTGTAAGATGATTTGGTTTGGCTGACTGGGGTATCTTGGCTTTGCTTCATATGTATCTTATCCTCTAGTGGGCTAGGCTAGGCATGTCCTCAAGATGATAGCAGATGCAAAAGAATGGAAGTTCAAGTATAGAAGAGCTTTTCCAGCTTCTATTTATAACATTTGTTAATATCCCAGCTACATGATGAAACTCACAGTTAAGGGATAGAAGTATGCCCACTCACTGTAATGATACATGGCAAGGGAGGAATTGGGACCAAAAATGCAAATTACCACGCCCCTAGTTTCCCAAACTAATGAACTAATGGTACTACTTTGGGAAGCAGCCTTAATTCCTTCCTTCTCTTTACTATTTATATCTCTTCACCAAATTTTATCCTCCCACCAAAATAGTGCTGCAGACCACCATCCATTTTTTTTTTTTTTCTATCTAGTATGGCCATTCTCTTTAAATAAATTTTTATATCTCTTCACCAAATTTTATCCTCCCACCAAAATAATGCTGCAGACTACCATCCATTCTTTTTTTTTTTTCTATCTAGTATGGCCATTCTCTTTAAATAAATTTATAATTTTCGGAAGGGGCAGTATATTAAAAAGACAGACCGAGTTATCCTTTTCCTGGCAGAGATGAGAGAGAAAAATACAACATGCTGATTAACATCAATTTTTATCTCCAGCTCTGAGATTTCAAATGCCCACATGACATTCCTCTTTGGATATCCAATAGATATCTAAACTATACATGTTCAGAAAAGAATAATGTATACACCCAATATGTTCCTCCCCTGGTCTTCTTGATTTCAATAAATTGCACCACTTTATACCTAATAGTCAAGACCTACAAGTCATTCTTGATTCTTCTCTTTACCTAATCCCCCCACAACTTACTTACTAGCAAAGCTTGATGGTTGGGCCTCCAAAATAAAATCCCAAATTCACTTCTGACCAATTTTTGTAGTGTGGCCTGCCTCTTGCCTGTTCTTCCTATTTCCATTCTTCCCCCTCTCCCACAACCATGTTCCACATATCAGATGGAAAAATCTTTCAAAAATATAAGTCATATCTTATTACTTCTCTGCTCAAGAACTTCTAGTGATTTCCTATTGCTGTAATAATAAAATTTCAAATTCCTTGATGTGGTTTATAAGGTCATATATCCTCTAGTCACTGTTTACTGTGCCATCCATCTCATGTTTTACTCTTCCCTCTTCCAGCCTCCTTTCTGTTTCTTAAATATGCCTAGTGACTTCTCATCTGAGGATATTTGTAATTGCTCTCTCAACCTTAGGACTTGTCTACCTCTAGTTATTACCCATTGGGGTCTTTGTCTTTCACAATTCAGCTTTGTTATTACTCTTCAAATAGTCTTCTCTGAGTTAAAATATTAATTAACTACCTATCCTCCTCGAGTTACACATTATTGTATTTCCTTTGTAACACATCAATTAATGGAATTACCTTTTTTGTTTATTTCTTTATTGCCTGCCTCCCCTGACTAGAAAGTAAGCCCCATGGGTGCAGTAACTTTGTCTTCTTTACCATTATCTTCTGTGTTTAAAATAGTACTTGGTACAATGAAGATGCTCCATAAATATTAAATGATTGAATGAATGATGCACAGGGACACATGCACTGCCAGCTAGATCAGGCTATTGACATTATTGATCAATATGGGGAAAGATGGTATTTCTACTGATTTGGTCATCATCTCTTCTCTCTCCTGGACTAATTTAATAGACTATTAATGTTTCTCCCCAGCTTTAGTCAATTCTTCCTTCAGTTAATTTCTAACCTTTCACTAGAATTTGTTGATGTTATTCTCCTCCTCCTCCTCTCTTTCTTCCTCATGCCCAAACCCTCCTTCTCTGTTTATCCCTCCTCTTTCTTCTTCTTCCTTCCCTCCCTCTTCTCCTCACCTTCTTCTCTCGTTTTTTTAAATAGATTTATTGAGGTAGAATTTACATAAACTACACTATTTAAACTTTACAACTGATGACTTTTGACTTATTTTTATGCTCATGAGACATCACAATAAAAATAAACATATCCATTACCCACAAGTTTCCTCCTGCTACTTTGCAATCCATCCTTCCCTCCCATCTCCCTATTCTCAGACAACCATTCATTTGCTGTCACTAAGTTTGCATTTTCAAGAATTTTACATAAATAGAATCTTGCCATATATATATTTTTTAGTCTCACTTCTTTAACTCAGCGTAATTACTTCTAGATACATCTATATTGCTGTATATATCAGTGGGTCTTCCTTTTTATTGCTGAGTAGCATTTTATTGTATGGATATACCACACTTTGTTCTGATGGATGGGTTATATGCAGTTTTCCAGTGAGCATACACTTTCATTTCTCTTGGATATATCTAGAAGTTGAATGGCTGAGTTATACAGTAAATATATTTTAATCTTTTAAGAAACTGTAAACTGTTCCCTAAGTGGTTGTACTTATATCTGTGAATAAAAACACAGTTTTACTTCCTCCTCTCAATATGGATGTTTTTTATTTATTTTTCTTTCATGGTTGCACTTGTTTGAACCACCAGTACCACAGAAAGAACAGAAGTGGTAAGACCACATATCCTTGCCTTTTCCTGATGTTAGGAGAGAAACATTATGTTTTTCACCATTAGGTATGAAGTTGGCTATAGTATTTATAAAGGGGTGTATATGCCCTTTTTTAGATTAAGAAAGTTCTACTCCCAATTTGCTCGCGTTTTTATCATGAATGGATGGATTATGAAAATTACTTTTATGCATCTATAATTCTCTTTCTAAAATATAAATGTAATCATTTGCTCTCTTGCTTAAAGCCTGTCAAAACCTTCCCATCACCTTTAGAATAATGTCCAGGTTTCTTATCATGATATGTCTCTCCCACCACTTCTCAAAAGATACCCTGTGCTGTACTGCCACCAAACTACATATACAGTTGACCCTCGAGCAACACAGCTTTGCACTGCATGGGTCCACTTATAGGCAGATTCTATCTATCTATCTATCTATCTATCTATCTATCTATCTATCTATCTATCCATCCACACACACACATATGTATATATATGTATACGTATATGTGTGTATATATATGTATATATATGTATACACACACACAGAGTATGGTATTGTAAATGTATTTTCTCTTCCTTGTGATTTTTTTTTTAAAGATNCTGCATGGGTCCACTTATAGGCAGATTCTATCTATCTATCTATCTATCTATCTATCTATCTATCTATCTATCCACACACACACATATGTATATATATATGTATACGTATATGTGTGTATATATATGTATATATATGTATACACACACACACAGAGTACGGTATTGTAAATGTATTTTCTCTTCCTTGTGATTTTTTTTTTAAGATTTTATTTATTTATTTGACAGAGATAGAGACAGCCAGCGAGAGAGGGAACACAGGAGGGGGAGTGGGAGAGGAAGAAGCAGGTTCATAGCGGAGGACTGATGTGGGGCTCGATCCCATAACTCCAGGATCATGCCCTGAGCCGAAGGCAGATGCTTAACCGCTGTGCCACCCAGGCGCCCCTCTTCCTTGTGATTTTTTAAAAAGACTTTATTTATTTATTTGAGAGAGAAAGTGAGCGAGCGAGAGAGAGAGAGAGAGAGAGAGAGAGAGAGTACAAGCCAGGGGGAAAGGCAGAGGAAGAAGCAGATTCCCTGCTGAGCAGGAAGCCCAATGCAACCTGCAATTCAGGGCTTGATCCCAGGACCCTGGGACCATGACCTGAGCCAAAAGCAGTTGTTTGACCGACTGAGCCACCCAGGCACCACTTGTGATTTTCTTAATGACATTTTTTTTCTCTAGTTGACTTTATTGTAAAAATACAGTATATAATACACATAACTTAAAAATATGTTTTAATTAACTGCTTATGTTATTGATAAGTCTTCTAGTCAATAGTAGCCTATTGTAGTTAAGTTTTGGGGGAGTCAAAAGTTATATGTGGATTTAACTGGGCCAGGGGTTAGCACTCCTAACCCCCATATTATGTAAGGGTCAACTGTAGTTTTATGAATGTATCAAATGCTATTTCAGGCCTCTGTGAATTTTCTCAGGATCTTATTGTCTGGAATACTCGCCCTCTAACCCTTAAACCTCTCTTAAATACCCAATATTCAAATGAACTCCAGCTGTCTTCTTTTAAACTCAACTGAAACATCACTTTGTGATCATTCCTTCTTCAGCGTTAAATCTGTGTTCATGCCTCTATTGTTGACATTACTACCTTGCATATAATTACTTATTTCTTTGTCTCCTTCTTCAATAGATGAGTGAGGACAATGTTTGGCAAAATGCTTAATAAAAAGTAGGCCCTTGATATAAGTGAATAACACCTGTGAAACTCATTGAAGACTGAGAAGTTTTACAGAAAATTTCTTTATAAAAAGCTAAGACATTCTTATTTTTATATTATATTCTCTTGCAAAAAATGTATTCTTTTCTAAAAGTGACTATGCAATGCAAATATTTATGAGATCCATATTACCATGAGAGTATAATTATTATCATCATATCTCTGCTGATGCATTAACACCTAAAACCAACATCAAAATCTAGCTCTATACAGTCCACCAGGGCCCCAGCAGGATACTTTACATACATTTACAAATATTCATTAATTTAATCCTCATGAAAACCTTGTAGGCAGGTCATGTTATTATCTTCATTTTACAAATACAAAAACAGAAGCACAGGGAAATTAAACCATGGAGCTAAAAGTAGAAAATCTTGTCTTTCAAACTAGGCAGCTGGGCTCTATAGCCTATTCTTCACTTTCATAATATATTTAATAATAACCTTTACAAAGTGCATAGTAAAGATACCATTTCCATTTTTCTTTAGCTATATTAACATAGTATAGTTATATCTAATTGTGCTGCATACAAAAAACAAGTATGGCTTCCAGACTCCCCAAAGTGGAATTACAAATATATTATGAAATATAAGGAACACAAAAATGTTTCTTGTCAACTTGAAATGTTCACTGACAACTAATAACTCAAAAGCCAAGGCTTTAAAAACACTGGCTTAAAAACTTAACATTTCTTCAATTTAGCATTTTAGGAAAAACTTCAAATAGAAGTGAGCTTAAAATAATTCTATGTGACACATTGGGTTTCATATGTACATACTACAGTTATAAGGACATTGCCGAATCCTTGTATATTGGGTGTGTGAAATGTTCCATGAAACTAGAATACTTGTATAGACTTCACTTTGGGATAACAGAATAATTAAAGAGTAAACATGAAAAACAGGAGTCTCAAATAGCCTGCCAAATTAAGTATCCTTAATAATATCCCTGTTAATAATTTAATATAGTTTTGAAGACAGTAATGACTCATTTAAGAGACTACATGAAGTAGATTACCTGCAAATGGAACAGAACTTTTTTGTTTTTTTCTATTTCTGATGTTTGTGATTGTTGTTGCTTTGCAACTTGCTCTACAGCATCAGTTAATGAAGACGTGCCTTGCTTAACCGGAGCTAGACAAAAGAATAAGGTACATAATAAAAATGTAAGTTACAGACCCTCTGAGAAAGTCATTGTTTCTTCATTCAAAGTCATGAAAAATGTGATGTTTCTTATAAATAAAGTAGATTTAGGGTTGGTAATAATTTCTTTCTGACTATAAACAAAACCAAAATCAAAAGCCATAATAATACACAATTCAGAATTGCCTAGTATAATGTTATATCTGTTCCTGGATGGAACAGTATAAATATTTTGATTGTCCTCATTTTTTTTATCCAGACCACTTACACATATGCATAATTACAGTGCTACCATAATAACTATATATCAATTATAGTTGATGAATTTTCATTAGAGGCTCGCATTCTCAGGTTGTTATACCTTTTCTAAACACCACGTAAGTTTCTTCCTGGAGAAATTTAATAGCTTCCCTCTATTCTATTTGGCTACACATTTTAACACAATTATCCTATCGTACTACCTTTTTGTTGCTGCTTATCTTTTAACTATTTATTTCTTAAGATTGCTTCATTACCTTCTTCAGGAATTCCTTGACTCTTCCTTTCTTTGTTGCCTGACATTCTACTTTGTTTCTTTCTCCCTTTTTGGTTCACCTTCTTTATGCCTACAAAATAATCAACACTGATAATTTTTCACTCGTTTTTTTTTTTTTTCCCCCTGTCATATATCCTGGTGATCCTGAAAGCAAATTCATTGTCAAATACCTCACAGGGATGGCAATGATATTTCATCATTGTTCCAAGAATTAAAACACAATGGTTAAGTGAGAGAGTTTTAGAGGAAAATAGAATTGTATTTGAATCTTTGTTCTGCTTTCTAGCTTTATGATCTTGAGCAAGTTCCTTAACTTCTTTGATCATCAGGGTCCTCATCTGTAAAACCTTACAGGACTGCCATAATAATTAAATGAATACATGTAGAATGCTTAGTTAGCATAGTACCTGACATATATTGTGAGTAATTAATTATTATGGACTCTGTCAAGGGTTTCCTTTGCTAGTTCCTCCTCAGTTTTCTCATCTATGTCAGTGTTCCAGTGCTAAGTCCTCAGTCCTCTTCTCTATAGTCACTCTTTAGGTGATGTCATCTAGTTGCATAGCTTTAAAATCCACTTATAGGTTTTATCTTATTTATACCTCTAACGTGAACATCCTTCTTGAGCTCCAGACTCATTCCAAATTGCCTGCTTGGTATCTTCACTCGGATTTTTACAGTAATTTCAACTTAATATATTCCAAACTGAACTCTTGATTCTCTGTTCACTCCATCACCACCACTAAATCTGCTCCTTCATGGTCTCTTCAATAAATGACAAGTTTTTCTTGTTCAGGCCCAAAACCCTGGGGACATTAGCAATGAGGTCTCTAGAAGAGTGTTGAGCTCCTGTAAATTCAACAAGACTTATGCAAGATAATCACAAATGAGAGCTCATTGTTGATGTTTCATAGGCCCTTTGGGAAATCCTTTAAGACGCTTTCCAAGTATGTGGCCCAGGACTTCTCCCCTAATTGTTTACTCAAAGGACAAGCTAGAATCTTGACTTTTCTCTTAAATGCTGCATGCAATTCTTTTAGCAAAACTTATTGGTTCTACCTTGAAATTATATTGGAATCTACTCACTGCTTGCCATTTCTAAATAGTATCTTAGTAGAGACGCCTTCCCTGATAATCTTCTTTAAAACATGACCTCTTCTTCATTTTCCATTTCCTTACCCTGCCTCATTTTTCTTTTTTAAATTAAATTTAATTAATTAATTTATTTGACAGAGAGACAGCAAGAGAGGGAACACAAGCAGGGGGAGGTGGGAGAGGGAGCTGCCCCATTTTTCTTTTTTTTTTTTTTTAAAGATTTTATTTATTTATTCGACAGAGATAGAGACAGCCAGCGAGAGAGGGAACACAAGCAGGGGGAGTGGGAGAGGAAGAAGCAGGCTCATAGTGGAAGAGCGATGTGGGGCTCGATCCCATAACGCCAGGATCACGCCCTGAGCCGAAGGCAGACGCTTAACCGCTGTGCCACCCAGACGCCCCCTCATTTTTCTTAATAGCATTTGTTACCACTGATATTTTATATACATTTGTTTCTTTTCTATCTCCTTTTACTAATGTAAGCTCCACCAGGGCAGAGACCTTAGAACAGTGCCTGGCAGTTACTTAATAGGTGTCTACTTGTAGTCTATCTCCACTCCAATTTACCCTGTTCTAATGATAAAATTATGCTCCTAAACTACTGTTCCCACCATGTCAACATCACGGCCAATCTTTCAAGTCCGTTATAGATGGCATCTTATTTAAGAAGTTTTTCTTGATCTTTCTTGGTAGATATGATCCTTTCCTCTCTTTAGTGCAATTGTTTCTATATCTCTATTATAACATGATAACAGTTTAGGTCATAGAGTAAGATAGAGCTAGCTTTGAACCCAGCTTGTACCACTTACTAGTTTATTAGGTAAATTCTTTCCAGGTTGGGCCTCAGATTCTTTATCTATAAAACAGAAACAATAGTAATACCTGTCTCATTAGGATTATTGAGAGGACTAAATGAAATAATGCATGACAGCATTTAGCAAATTCCTGCTACTCAACAGTTTTTGTTCTTATTATTTCCATTACTTTATACTGTATTTCCCCATTAGACTGTAAGCTCCAGGAAGACAAATTTAATGTCTTATTCATTTTTGTAATCCCTAAAAAAATTTGATGAAGAAATCTAAAAAATGAAAAAAATTAGATTTATATAATAAAAAATAACATAACTGGTACTTCTTGAGCTCTATTTCTGAAGCAACATAAATTGAAAAACTCTTGGGTGACGTTTATTTAAACCAACTATTTGTGAAAGGATATCTACTGTAAAATTGGAAAAGTTTTAGGGGCACCTGGGTGGCTCAGTTAGTTGTCTGCCTTTGGCTCAGGTCATGATCTGGTCATGGGTGGGATTGAGCACCAAGTGAGGCTCCCTGCTCAGGGGTGGAGTCTGCTTCTCTCTCTCCCTCTGCACCTCTCCCCATCTCCCACCCCCCCCATGCTCTCTCTCTCTCTCAAATAAATAAATAAAATATTTTAAAAAATAAAATTAAATTGGGAAAGTTTTAGTTTTTTTTCTGGATCTCTATTGTAGAATGGACAAAAGATAAAAATGAAAACAAACTACTGCCATCTACTGATAATTCATTACAATTGCTTAAATCAATGAGTTTAGACTAGACAGTAGTTCAGAGTTTAGACTAGACAGTATCAATCACTCTTTCATTCAAATCACATATGTAGGTACATATAATATGCAAGGTATTGTGAGGAATACAAAGATGAATTAAGTGACTTATTAAAAAAACCCAATATCTACAGTATTCCATTGTAAATGTCCAATTTACATATAAAACAATCATTTAGAAAAAACACTTTCAACTAAAAAAATTAGCTTTACAGAAAACAATGTAATGCAGATACCATATTAAACTACCATTCTTTTATAACTATAGTCAACATTTATTGAATACTTACAAGTAACTAGCATTTTTCTAAGTGCTTTTAAATGAATTATCTTTATTTTCCCTCAGAGCAATCCTATAAGCTAGATATTATTTTTACTTATATTTTGTAGATGAGTAAACTAAGACTTGGAGAAATTAAGAAATTAGCCAAAGGCCACAAATTCAAGAAGTAAGAAGGATAGAATTTGAAACAATTAGGATCCAAATTAACATTTATTAGGCACTTAATATGTACTAAAGCACAGGAATAAGCATGATTTGTGCATCATCTCTTTTGCATTGAAGAGGCAAACCCCTATATTTGACCCTTGGGAGAATTTAAAAAGGCCATGGTTCCAGCTTTTGGAAATTCATCATCTGGTACCTCCTCTAAGTTAATGAGCAAAATAAAGCAAGGTTGTCAAACTACTCTGGGGCTTTTGAGAGCTTTTAGCTTAGAAGAATTAAGAGGAGACAATTGTATATGTGCACCCATGTCACATAAGCACTGTTTTTCATTCTGAATGGGAAAATCTGTCATGTGAACCTGATAGGTAGTTAAAGTAGTTAAGCTTATAATTTCATTCTAGCCTTTTAGAATAGACACTTCATCAGAAAACAGATAATTTTTCCTTGTGTGAAATTGTTTTCTAAGTGGGGGGGGGCTTAATATCTAAAGCTGATATTTAACTGAGAAAGCTAAAAAATTAGCCTGGGGAAAGATGAGATAAAAGAGTTCCCTGGTATCAAGCAAATTTTAAATTATGGTCTACATTTGTCATAAACATGATGAAATCAGATTTGAGTCATTCAATTCCAACAAGATAATAGTGGGGGGAAATGTGACACACTGTACAAATGAGAATAATACACATTTCAGAATAATACACTTTTCAATCACATGTTTTCAAGAGAAGTTACAACATTATCAGAGTCATCCAAAGGAATTAATTAATTGAATCATTAAAAAATTATTCATACCTATTATATACTTGTGTGTTAGGATCTGCTAGGACTAGGCATTACTCTCTTCTTTGACTAGGCAATGAGATTAAGGTTTCAGGATGCTGAAAACAAAACAAAACAAAAAACTCAGAGGATTTGTACTGTTCCTTAACTTCCTATCAAAGACAATACAGGCAACATTAATACATTATCCACATTGCTTCTAGCTTTCTACCAAAGGTGAGATTTCTCTGAATGTTCTGATAGTACTGGACTACCAAATGTGTCCTTTTAAAGTGTAGACATACAGAGACTAATCAGCAGCTTGAATCCGAGCTTTAAGGGATGACTATGCCACTGTTTGAAATAGAAATGATAGCCTATGATGAAATCCAGCCATAACCTACCTGCTTGTTTCATCGAGAACAGTAAGAAGCAAGGTCTTCTGTTACTCTACAAGTAAGCCTGATTTCTAAACCGTGAGGAGCTTGTAGTAGGTTGAATGGTGCCTCCCCCCCACACACAATATGTCCATGTCCTAACCTCCAGAACCTGTAAATAGTCTTTGCAGATGTAATTAAGTATCTTGAGATGAGATCATCCTGGATTTAGGCTGGACCCTAAATCCACTGAGAGGTAAGAGACTGGCTATGCAAACAGTGGCCAGACCATATATAAATACAGCACTTTTACCCACAACCTGCAGCAACCAATTCAGGAAACCAATCCACTATCTACAGTAACCAGACTAGGAAGCCATTCCTGCTATCTATGTCAGACTTGTAGGAAGCCAGACTACTACCTCTAATAACAATTCCAGAAGCCAAACAATAAGTCCTGTAACAATTGGCCCCAAATGACCAGTATTTGATGAATAATTAACAGTTTCCCTAATTGGGGCCAATCAGAGGAAGCCAAAATGTACACTCTTAACCAATCACATAGGATGTCCCACTTCTAGTCAGCCTACCTACAGCTTCCCCATGCCAATAGCCTCCCATCAGGGTATACCTGATTTCTCTTTTTTCCACTATTAAAGCTTTCCAACCCTGCCAACACACAAGTGATGGTGGCTGACTCCCTTGCCAACGTAAACTCTGAACAAATAATCTTTGCTTATTCTCATATGGTTGGTCATTATTTCCACACAGGTGTTCTTATAGCAGAAAGTTAGAGGGAGATCTGAAACTCAGACACACATTAAGAAGACCATATGAGTATGAAGACATAGAGTCCCAAGTCACACAGCTCCAAGCCAAGGAACAAACACCTGGAGCCACCAGAAGCTGGAAGAGGCAGGGAAAATGAGAGGCTTTGAAGGGAACATGGTCCTGACAACACCTAGATTTGGGACTTCTGTTTCTATGAGAGAATAAATACATTTTATCATGACTCTCTGGTTAAACTGACTTAAAAAAAACAAGTTTAGAGAAAATTTATATACCATCAATTTCATCCCTATAAAGTGTACACTTCAGTTTAATTGACTTTTTCAATTTATTACTAGGCTCTGGGTCCAGACTGCATCAATGAGAGGGTTTCTTTTGTATGAACAAAATGCTAAGGAAGAAGCAACTAATTCTGTCTGGTGAGGGAATAGGGATTCAAGGAAAGTTATGATTGAGCTTGAAAGATCTTAAACAAGTAGCAGTTAGATAAACAGAGAAGGGTATTTTAAGCAAAAGGAATGATGAGGGAACAGAAGGCAAGCTGAGGACAAAGCAGAAACTGACACCCCCCCCCAATGGGTTGTATGTGACATTCCTCAGGCACTAACCCTAAAGGACAAAGAAATAGTTAACCTGTAGATACCACAATCCTGCAAGACTTGAGTCTCCCTCAGTTTGCAAATGTCTTAGCAGTTTACAAGAACGAAGCATTTCTATCACTAACCTAGCTCCTGGAAGGGAATGTAGATACAATTAAATGTCCTTATAATCTGCAGCCTCCAGGAAGTTCCCAACCATCTTAATGTTAATACCTTGCAAGAGGGGAAAACAACTTTAACTTGACAATGGCAAGGCCTCTGGAATCTTGTGAGTCTTCTTTAACATATGAAAGTACTTCCTCAACCTCCCTTTTTCCTTACCTCCCCCAACCCCATGGTATATAACAGCAACCCCTCACAACCCTGGTGCAGCAGCTCTTTTCCGCCCACGGGTCCTGTCCCCGTGCTTTAATAAACCACCAATTTTGCACCAAAAACGCCTCAAGAATTCTTTCTTGGTCGTCGGCTCCGGACTCCACCCCACTGAACCTCACGTATATTCTACAACCTCATCAGGAACAGCATGTGTAAACGATAAAATCTTGTAGCTCATCCAAGAAACAGGCTTTAGTTCGAGTGCCTTGGGAATAAGGCAGTTGTTTTTCAAGCCTAATGATGCATCTGAATTATCTGTATAGATTAAAACAAAATAAACAGCAAAGAAAAACATGCCCAGACTTGACTCCCAGAGAATCAGATTCAAATGTATACCAAGTGAAGTCCCTAGATTTAGTTTTAAGTTCTCCTTGTAGTTCTGATATGCAGCCAGGAGAACCACTGGAGTGGGGTGAATGAAGATGAGGTACAAGAGATGAGGCTAGATAGTCTAGGAACAAATGGTAAAAGGAAATGGTATGTAAATACAACACAATGACAAACTATCTCTCCCCCTGAAGCTTCCCTATCTTGAAAAAAAAANAAATAAACAGCAAAGAAAAACATGCCCAGACTTGACTCCCAGAGAATCAGATTCAAATGTATACCAAGTGAAGTCCCTAGATTTAGTTTTAAGTTCTCCTTGTAGTTCTGATATGCAGCCAGGAGAACCACTGGAGTGGGGTGAATGAAGATGAGGTACAAGAGATGAGGCTAGATAGTCTAGGAACAAATGGTAAAAGGGAATGGTATGTAAATACAACACAATGACAAACTATCTCTCCCCCTGAAGCTTCCCTCTCTTGAAAAAAAAATTTTTTTTAAGATTTTATTTATTTATTTGACAGAGATAGAGACAGCCAGCGAGAGAGGGAACACAAGCAGAGGGAGTGGGAGAGGAAGAAGCAGGCTCATAGCGGAGGAGCCTGATGTGGGGCTCGATCCCATACCGCTGGGATCACGCCCTAAGCCCAAGGCAGACGCTTAACCGCTGTGCCACCCAGGCGCCCCTGAAAAATTTTTAAATTTTTTACTGTCACTACTGTTTCATGAAAGAAAATGAATTCCCATCATTGTCTATAAAAACAGGGATAAATGTTTTAAACCAGTGTTGTAACTCAAAAGATCTCTATTTTGCTTAAGGTAATATTTAACATAAAACAAACTCGGAGAGTGCGAGTGCACCTTCTGGTCAGGTATACCATCTACCACTCAGGGCTCTTAACAAATGCTCCACACAAATCATGAAAATGCAAATTTTGACAAAAAACGTCTGCCGTCTGCGAGGGATACTGAACAGTAAGTTCCTATTCTGGGTTGGTGATCCCATTACCTAGTCAAATAGAATGGAAGCGCTTGCCCACCTCCAAGTGCTCTTCTAAACTCCCAGGTACCTAGGACTCTTTCTCTTTCAGGCAAAACTTCTTCAGCATTTATCCTCTGAGCAAAAATGAAGACAAAAGGGACCTCTCCGTCCACTAAAACCAGTTCCACAGGAAGCACCCTTTCTCCTGCTCTTCAAAGTCTGGACAGATTTTCCCTTTATCTTAGCATCTGCGTTCCACGTAGTAGCTGTTTGATATTTCTAAATGAATGTTACACCCTTTGAGGTTACACAAGGGATGCTAATGTATCACAATTCTAAGAGTTACTGCCTTCTAATTTTCTACTAGTGGCACGTATTTTTAAACGGCCATACAAGACTTGTCAGTACAAAAAAAAAAAAAAGAGCTTTTACGGTGTTGGTCCAGTCAGCAAGTAAAGTGGAATCAGCAAAAAGGCAAAAGAAGGTTCAACCAAATGTTTCTGGGAACAAAAAAACACACTGTAAAAAACCCCAAGAACTACAAACAAACAAACTCCACCCAAGGAGGCCGATTACTTGAACCCCGGATGGGGCAAATTGCCAAGTGCTAACACAAGCTGGTTCTCAGGGTTGGGCTCTGGTGATTAAACCAAGTGTCTGACCCACACTCACTGCTCGTCCTCGAGCGTCGGGGGAGCGGGCTTGGCAAGAGCGCTTCCAATCGCAGAAGGGAGTCTGCCATTTGTTCCCCGGGTCGCTCCTGCCGCCCTGTTCCCCTCGGCGGCCCTCCCGCCTTGCCGCAGCCCAGCTCCCTTCACGCGCGCATCAGCCCTATTTCCCTCACCGACCGGCCGCCCGGCTCCCCTCACCAGCCTGCCTGCCTGCTAGCCGCCCGGCCTCTTAGGGGCGTGCCCTGCTGCAGCTGGGCTCTCCTCACCCGCCCTCTCACCCGTCCGCCGGCCACCCAGCTACCTTCACGGGCCCACCCCTGCCGCCCGCTCCCCTCGCTTGCCCGCAGGCCTCTCAGCCGCCCCGCTCCTCTCAGGGGCGGGTAAGCCTGCCAGCAGCCCGGCTCCGCTTACCTGCGCACCCGACGTCCCTCCCCACTCAAGGGCCCGCCCGCCGCCCCGCCCCCGTCACGGGCCAGCCTCCCGCCTTGCTCCCCTCACTGCCCGCCGCCCCGGCTCCCGCCAGCTGACCCGGCTGGCTCCAGCTAGAGGACTCTGGTTCCTGTTTCTCTTGCCTCGACCGGGCGGCGGAGAACGGCCTCGACGGGCTGCGCTGACCCGGAACTACTGAGGCGGCCGCTCGGCTCCTCCCGGGCTTTCCCCGCGCCTTTCGGTGCCCAGCCCTCTTCTCCCGAACTCGCTCGTGCCTCCCTGCGGGTCGCCGGTCTGGCCCAGCCCGGTCCTCCGCAGCCGCGGGGCCCCAGCCGTCGTGCCCACGCCAGGCGGGGCGCCCGTGGTCGGTCGGCGGTGAGGTGGGTGAGGCGCGGCAGGCGCTGCTGCGGCGGAGTCCCGGGTCGGGCTTAGCACTCCAGGTGCCACGCTCGTGGCTTCCGGGTTCCGTCCGGGCTCTGGGCTGGGGGTTGCGGCCGGGCGCCTCAGAGCTAGCGGAAGACTGAGAGTACAAGCCAAGGCGGAGCGCGGGCAGGCGGGACGGGGAAAACTGCCTGCGCTGTGCGTCCGTGGGTCAGAAAGTCCCAAGGGGGGGGAGGCGGTGGAAGCTCCAGGGCAGGTGGAGAACGAGCGCGGGACCTGGCGGGGCGGGGGGGACAGATGCTTTTTGTGGCATTTCCCAAGGCAGAGGGGAGGGTGGTCGTCACCCCCTCGCTTCTCTCAATGGTTTTCAAAACTGGCGACACGAACCTCAGTGGGAGCTCAGTACCGTACGGAGTGGAGGTTGGGAGTGGCTGCAGGGGAAAAGCGTCCCGGACCGAGGGGGTCACCACCAAAGGCGCCCCCTGAGGAGAAACCGGCGGCCTGGGCTGGGAGGGCGGGCCCCAGTACTGAGTAAGGAAGCAGGTGGGCGGCATGTCCCATCCAAATCGCTGACCGGGAGTGCTGTGTAAATCCTGGGATCGTCTTAGCTTTTATCCCCTTAAAAATGTAAATTTTAGGTGCAGCTCCATTAACTTATTGAAGGCCCCGATATTTCATATGAACGGGTGTGACCTAACGTGCCAGTCATGTCAGGATTAATGATATACATTTAACATAAATTGGCGCCCTGAATTTAAAAAGCAGGACTTTGTCTAAGTTAACAAGTAATTTCCTACTTAAAATTTGCTGTATGAAAAAACATCTCTCTCTCGCGCGCGCGCGCGCGCACACACACACACACAGGAATTGTTCTGCTGGAAAGATGTACAAATCACTTTCACAAAACGAATTAAGAGATGGTTCCACTCTCATGGTTCTCTTAGGACAAATAATGGACTAGCTTTGCTTGGAGTGGTCTGGCTCTACTATTCTCTTAGGTTTTTAGAATCAGTGAAACTTTTTTTTTTTTTGAAGTAGGTACAAATTTGTAACTATGAGAATATTGATATAATTTTGCATTCTTAGGCTAATTTTTCTTTATAGGTGATTTCTTAGGAGGCACAAATCTTCTTTGAAGGGCTTTATACCGTATTGAAGGATGGCAGAAGCAGTGTTGATTGATTTCTTTGGTTTGAAATTTAACTCTGAGAAAAACAGTCATCAGGCATTACTGAAGACATTGAATGCTGTCCGATACCACCATGCTGCCAAGGCCAAGTTTCTTTGCATAATGTGTTGCAATAACATCAGCTGTGAAAGGGATGGTGCACATAATAACTGTGAATTAGAAGCAAGCAATGGATTATCAACTCTCTTGAGAGAATTTGAGACTGTTAGCAATCCTAGTATGGCTGCCTCTTTGTATACTATTAAGCAAAAAATTGATGAAAAAGATCTGAGCAGCATTAAGGTAATCGTACCCATGCACCGAAAGACATTACTGAAGGCTTTTATTGATCAACTCTTCACCAATGTTTACAGTTTTGAGTTTGAAGACTTACAAGTGACTTCAGGGGGAGGTCCTTTGAAACAATCCACTGAAATAAACATGATCACAGCTCAAGAAATAGAAGCAATCCAGAATGAAATACAAACATATTTGAGAAGTCTACCAGCACTGAAAGGAGAGTTAACCATTATCACATCTCCTTTGATCTCAGGTATGTTAAATGCTGTGTTTTTTCTACTGTATACATGGAAAAACTCGTCTTTCTTTAGAGGTTGTTCGCCTTTTTCCCCCTCCTTTCTTTTGTAGACTGTAGGTTTATGAACTCATTGGCATCAGTTGCAACATGGGAGTGTGAGGGATGCCAAGGGATATCAAGGAATAGTCCTTTCAAAGCCACCTTTAATAAATAAATTTGCTTTATGCAAATTCAGTTTTAAGACAAATCCCCCAGCCTTCCTTTAAAATGAGATTTATGACCCTAAGCATCTATTTAGAAATTTTGCTACCTTAACTCATTGGCACCTTTACAGAAGAATGAAATTTTAAAAAAGTCAATCTTATTTCTTGGTTAAATGATATTTATTGTGGGCTATATGCTGTTAGGAATAACAAAGACAAATGAGACAGAAGATAATCTTTGAAGAGCAATAATATCATGGGGGAAGGTAAAGCAAACACAAAGCCATGTATAACAAGAACACGTGAGGTACACAGTGCTGCAGAAATTGGAAGCCAGAAAAACATGCAGCTCAAGGTGATCAGGGAAAGGCTTACTGAGACACTGTGTTTGTAACATTTTATAGTCTTTTGTATAGCATATTTTTAATCTTCATTACTTCTATTCAACAGATACTTTCTCACATGGATTTACTACAAGAACAGGTGGAATATCTTACATCCCAACTCTTAGCTCATTCAATCTCTTCAGTAGTTCCAAAAGGAGAGATCCCAAGGTCGTTGTTCAAGAAAATCTGCGTAGGTTGGGGAATGCTGCAGGATTTAATGTGGAGAAATTTTACCGAATAAAGGTAAAATTTTGTTTCATGTTTTAGAAGATCTAAAATATATTCTTGACTGTGCCAATGACTACATGGAATTTAAGCTATTTAACTTTTGCATCTGGTGTTTTACCTAAAATTTTAGGGTAATGTTATGGCTGTTTTTCTTAGATCTATACACTATAGCCTAAAAACCAATTCTGTGATAGATACATTTCACCTGAAGCCCCTTGTATCTAAAAGTACAGTTAGTTCTTATAGTACCACTGCCCTTTATGACTTAGAAGGAAGATTCCAGAATGGTGGGAGAGAAGGGCCGTTATTTTCTAAATCAACATTAGGAGGAACTAGGATCACTATTGATGCATTGTTTCTTACAGAATGCTAGCTTTATTTGGGTCAGGAAAAGTAAAAATATCTTTAATTTGGTAATTAACTTCTTCCCATAAATAGCACTTTATAGAAAATGCTGCAAGTAGAGATTTACCATCTCTAGTAGATGTTTGTGATAGACTGTATTAAATTGTTAAGTGTTAAAATCTGTTTTCCTTTGAATAAAATATACAGTGATTTATAATACCAAAAGTTAAATGACAAGTAAATTTGGTATTTTGCCATAGAAGTGATGTTTTTAATGCTTGCTAGTAATATTAAACTCATTATAAAATTTTGTACAAAATGAGTATTTTCAGAAAAAGCTTATGGTATGAGAAATTCTACTTTTAAAATATTTTTTATCACACATATTTGGTATTAGACTGATCATGCCAGTGACGTCTGGATTATGGGGAGGAAGGAACCTGAATCTTATGATGGAATCACCACAAATCAGAGGGGAGTCACAATAGCAGCTCTTGCTGCTGACTGTATACCAATTGTTTTTGCTGATCCTGTCAGAAAAGCATGTGGTGTTGCTCACTCTGGTAAGTATACTTAATTAAGCATTTAGGATTTTGCCAGTTTTGTAGTATAGGAAAAATTATAATTTTTTCCTGGTGGGCATGACAGTTAACTACTTTACATGGTATTAAGTGTAAAAATAGGAGTAGAGGCAGCATATTTCTGTTATAGGAGCAGATAAAAGCAGTACCTAAGTCATATTTTATGAATCAGAGTAGAATTCCCAAAGAAAGCAGTACCCAGGTTGATTCCTGAGGAATTTGTGGGACTTGACTAGGTGCCAGGGTTTCTCAGCAGGGTCGCTATTAACATTTTGGGCAAGATAATCTTATATTGCAGTTTGCTTGGCTTTCAAAATTCCTAATGCCAGTAGCACCCCCAGTTGTTGTAATAACAACAAAAAAAGTGCCTCCATGCTTTTCAGAACACTCCAGAGGGAGTGGTACTGCCACTGGTTGAGAACCCTTGAAGTCTAGACAATGGGGAATAGGAACATAAGGCATGTTGGAGAAAGGTATTCATGAAGATGAAGGTGCATCAGCATGTGTAAAGGTATGGAGGTAAGAAGCAAGATATATTTGGAAAACTGAATTTAATATGTAATAGTCTAGTGCCTTTATTCTCTAAAGTTAAGAACAAAGGATTTTTAGATGTTGTGTTAAGGTTATGGAATTTTGTTTTCTGAAGGTATTTTAAAATGCTATTTAGATTATCCTGTGGTTATGACTTTGTGAAATGAAAGATCTTTCAGTTGTCCTTCTGCTTGTAAACCTATGACTACTTTGCTTTTTAGACAAAAGATAAATAAGAAAGTGGAATATTTTTCTTTTGATCTAGCTAAAGTTGTGGGATTGGATGACTAGAAGTCAGATTTATGATTTGACATTGTCAAAAAGTTATTTGACTCTTATTTCTTGGATATAAAAAGAGAACCTTACTTGTTACTTCTTAGGTTTTAAAACATTATTTTTAAATATCAAAGATTAAAGCTGTCAAAATGAAACTTTTTTTTTTTTTAACATTTTATCTATTTATTTGACAAAGAGAGAGACACCCAGTGAGAGAGGGAACACAAGCAGGGGGAGTGGGAGAGGAAGAAGCAGGCTCCCAGCGGAGGAACCTGATGCAGGGCTCAGTCCCAAGACTCTGGGATCACGCCCTGAGCCAAAGGCAGACGCTTAACGACTGAGCCACCCAGGCGCCCCAAAATGAAACACTTAAATAAAGTTAAAGGTCTGACACTTTCTGATTTCAAAACTTGTTATAAAGCCACAGTAATCAAAACGGTTTGGTACTGGCAAAAAAATAGACATGTAGACCAATGGAATAGAAGAAAGAGGGCAGAAATAAACCCTTGTATATATGATCAAAAGATTTTTAACAAGGTACCTAGACTATACAGTAGGGAAAGGACAGTCTCTTCAACAAATAGTGCTGAGAAAACTGGATATTCACATACAAAAGAATGATGTTAGATCCTTACCTTAACATCATATGTAAAAATTAACTCAAAATAGGCTAAAGACCTAAATGTAAGAGCTAAATCTATAAAACTTAATCAAAGAAAACAAAGTGTATGTCCTTGTGAACTTGGATTAGGCAATGGTTTCATAGCTATGACACCAAGAGCATAAGAAACAAGAGTAAAGACAGATAAACTGGAATTCATCAAAATTAGTAAACTGTATCAAAGGACACAGTCAACAAAGTTAAAAGGCAACGCATGGAATGGGAGAAAATATTTGCAATTCTGATAAGTGGTTAATGTCCAGAATATATAAAGAACTCCTACGACTCAGTAACAACAAAAAATCAATAACCCAGTTAAAAATAGGCAAAGGGCTTGAAGAGACATTTCTCCAAACATGAGAAGCAAATGGCCAACAAGCAAATGGTGAAAAGGTGCTTAATGTCACTAATAATTAGGGAAATGTACATCAAACTATAATGAGATAGCACCTCACACCCATCAGGATAGCTAATATTAAAAAAACAAACAAAGAAAATAACAAACGTTGGTGAAGATGTGGACGAATTAGAGCTCTGATGCACAATTGGTGGGAATGTAAAATGGTGCAGCTGCTATAGAAAATAGTATGGTGGTTCCTCAAAAATTTTAAAATAGAATCACCATATGATCCAGCAGTTCTACCTCTGGGTATATATCCAAAAGAATTTAAAGCAGGATCCTGACAAGATACTTGCACACCGGTGCTTATAGAAGAATTATACGTAATAGCAAAGAGGTGGAAGCAATCCAGGTGTCCATAGATGGATGACTAGGTAAGCAAAATGTGATATATACATACAAAGGAATATTATTTAGCATTAAAAAGGAAGGAAATCCTAATATCTGAATGAGGACCTTATGCTAAATGTAATGTCAGTCACAAAAAGACACTGTAAAATTCCATTATATGAGGTATCTAAAGTAGTTAAATTCATAGAAACAGAAGGTGGAATGGTGGGTGTCAGGGGCTGGGGGAAAGTGGTGAGGGAGAATTGTTATTTAATGGGCATGAAGTTTCAGTTTTGCAAGATGAAAAAGTTCTAGAGCTTGGTTGCACAGCAATGTGAATATATTTAACACTACTGAAGTATACACTTAAAAAGAGTTAAAATGGTAAATTTTATGCTATGTATATTTCCCCCCAATTTAAAAAAAGTGAAGGAGAGAAAGAAGACTAACAAGGTATAATCCCACTAGAAACTGAAAGTATAGAATATTTTTGAAGGAAATGGAAGGGACCTCCCATTAACTATCTCTCCCATGTCAGGTGCTTTACATAATGTACCTCATTTAAGAACCAGTGTTTTAGGGGCACCTGGGTGGCTCAGTTGGTTAATCGTCTACCTTCAGCTCAGGTCATGATCCCAGGGTTCTGGGAACGAGCCCTGCATTGGGCTCCCTGCTTCTGGGGAGCCTGCTTCTCCCTCTCCTCCCCACTCGTGCTCTCGCTATCTCTCATTCTCTCTCTCTCAAATAAGTAAATAAATAAAATCTTTAAAAAATAAATTAAAAAAATAAAAACCAGTGTTTTAATTAACTGATTATTTGGCTTAATTAATTGATTTTGTGATTCATTTGCTATTTCTGGATTTTGAAAAATACATAAACTGACTCTGCTCGTTTTTAAGTTAGATATAAATTAAGGTGAAATGTTATGTTTTAACTTCCCTTATCTCTTTTTCTTCCTATTTACCAGGTTGGAAGGGTACTTTGTTAGGTGTTGCTATGGCTACAGTGAATGCTATGATCACAGAATATGGCTGTAGTTTGGAAGACATTATTGCTGTACTGGGGCCTTCAGTAGGACCTTGCTGTTTTACTCTGCCAAGGGAATCAGCAAAGGGATTTCATAATCTTGATCCTGAATGTGTACGGTTATTTGATTCACCAAATCCCTATGTTGACATTCGTAAAGCCACCAGGTATGTTTGATTTCATTTGAGAACTGCAAGTTTGGTTATTGCTTATTGTTTCTAAAGTGAAAATTATTTTAGACAACAATTAGTAACTCTAAGAAAAATTGAAGTGGCAGATTAATAAGTAGCTGACATACATATTTTATGCAAAACCATATTTTGATTATGAAATCTATTCTAAGTTTGACTAACAAATTTTCCTATTTTCCTGTTTGTTATCTCTTACTGACTTAAAAGTGCAGGAAGATATATTTGGCTTATAGTTTTGAGAGATCTACTTAAACTTCATATAGAAAAGTTGCCATGTACTTCATAGTCCTTCTTCAGCTGAAATCTCTAATGTAATAAACTGTCAGGAAGATGATATTTTAAAATTATTTTTATTCTCTAACTAGAAGAATACATTTCTTAGCAAAAATGTTAGATGATATGAGTACGTAGTCACTTTCAAGCTTGTTATGGTCCCTTTCAATTTTTATTTATGAGGTTTTGCTATTAATAGTCATTATTTGTCATTTCTAAAAAAGAAAATTGTCTGATTTGAATTGTGTTTCTATTCCAGTCAACAAAAGTAGTCAAATTCATTGCCCAGATTCTGCCTCATTTAGCACATAAGTAGAAAGGATTGAAATTGATTCTTAAATGTGACTTGTGGAATTAGTATCATTAATTTATAGTCATATTTCATATTGTGAAGTGTTTACGAAGAAGTAACTTCTCTGTGAAAAATCTGTTAATAGGAGGACAAGAGATGGGAGGGCCAAATGACTAAAAAGCGTGCTCTGTCTGAATCAAATGAATCTTGTCTGCAAATAACCCTGGTAACTTAAGAAGTTTCTTCTAAATAAGTACTTGATTTTGATTATAAAATTCTGGACCCAGGTCATGTCTGCAGGACAATATAGAAGGTTTTACAGCTCATATATGAACTTAGGTGATTAATAGTGATAAAATCTTCCATTTCCTGACTTGTTCATGTTTTGTATCCGAAAACCAATTTGCATTGTTTCAAGCAAATCTTTCCCAGAATTCTTTTTTTTTTTTTTAAAGATTTTATTTATTTATTTATTCGACAGAGATAGAGACAGCCAGCAAGAGAGGGAACACAAGCAGGGGGAGTGGGAGAGGAAGAAGCAGGCTCATAGCGGAAGAGCCTGACGTGGGGCTCGATCCCAGAACACTGGGATCACGCCCTGAGCCGAAGGCAGACGCTTACCCGCTGTGCCACCCAGGCGCCCCTCCCAGAATTCTTTTACACCAATATCCATATGTATATATTTTTTTAATGCTTTGGCTATTGGTAAAATAAACTCTTGGTGTCTTTTGAAAAATCTTTATCCTAAGGATTCTTCTAGAACGGGGAGGAATTCTACCACAGAATATTCAGGACCTGAACCAAGATCTTGGCCTCTGTACGTCCTGCCATCCTGACAAGTTTTTCTCCCATGTCCGAGATGGCCTTAATTTTGGTACACAGATTGGCTTCATATCAATTAGAGAATGAGGTACAGTAGGTTCTTTCACTCCCTTTGCCTCTCTCCTTTTTCCTCTTTCTACCTTTCCCTCCCCTCATTTTAAAAATAATTAATTATATTTAACTTTACCTCTTTATTCTTGTAGGAAGAATTAAGTTCTACTTTTTAGTGAAGCAGTTGAGGTAGATAAGTTAATTTTTAGGGACATGCTGTAATATAAAGAATAGCCACTCCTTTTCCTAGTTAATGAAGAATAATCAGGCCAGCATATAAACATAAAAATAAAATCATTTATTTAAAAAATCCTGTATGTATACCATTTATCTCCTATGTACTTGACATCAGTATGTTTCCTATCATAACATCTTTAAACCTTTCTTTTTTATTCTTTTGATTTTTGAGAAGAAATCTTTGCATAAAGATTCTAAATTCTAGGATAATAGAAAGTCCTCACCCATCTAAACTGGCTTGGTTTTCAACTAGATTTGCAACTGATTATCTATAGCAGTGTTGGCCAAAGGGTAGATAGTAAATATTTTAGGCTTTGTGGTATATACAGTCTCTGTCTCAACTGTAGAGCAAAAGCAGACAGTAATAACACAAACAAATGAGTATGACTGTGTTTCAATAAAACTGTATTTATAAAAAACAGCTGAGGGGCCAGGTAGGTTTGGCTCATAGGCTATAATTTGCAGATACCTATCTATCGTCATAAGACTGAGTATAATCTCATTAAATTAGTATTTATGTCAGATATTTTTTCAAAGTTATACAAAAACATTTCATGAAGTGATTTTGTGCTGACCCTTTAGCATATATCTAATTTTCCTTAAGATGACTCTTAACTGAATTAATATTATTTTTAATCTTCACAATGTCTTTAACTCTTTAATATACAAAAGACTTTAGTAGACTTAATGATCCTTACCTCGATATTGTAATAGCACAATTAAGAGTCTTATATTTGTTTTCTATGTATTATTACAGATACTTGACTGGATTTTTATACAACTGTTTCCTGCCTCCTTCTAAACAGACTACAAGAGAGAAATTTAGCTGTTTGATTTACTTAGAGCTGAAAGGATTACAATGGGTAATTCATCTTTGGGTATAATTTCATTATTATCCAAAGCCAATGACTTCCATTTGAGTCTAGCAAAATCTAGATGAGGATTATTCTTAACGTTCACTCTCTTTGTTATATAAATCAGGAATGGGTCTGTTCAGTTCAGCATTTACTGGGTGCCCCCTATTTCTCAGGCATTGTGTGAAGCATAAGTGAATCAAAGTGAATAAGACCTTTTCCCTTTAAGTCTAATGCAGTGGAGGAGAGAAACACTTATAATACTTAAATTTAATTTTGATAGCAGTGGAAGAGTACAGAAGAAGGAAGGGTTAATTCTATTTGGAAGACACAGTGGGAAAACGCTATAGAGAAAATGATATATCACATGGGCCGAAAAGATGTACAGGCTTTTGACAAATGAAGAACAACCATAACAGGTAGAGGGAACACCCTGAACTAGCGCATGATATTGAAAGTGTATAACATGTTCTAGAGAGAGAAGGGTGTAGGCAGAAGTTACTAGAAAAAGAGGTTGGAAAGAGATTAGTTAGTCTTAAATGCCATGTCCAAGAGTTTAGAGTTGATTTTCCAGGCAAAGAGTAGGCATAAAAAGTAGAGGAGTGTTTTTATTTCCTTAGCATTATTTGTAACAGGGTGGATTTAAATTGTGAGAGACCAGAGCAGAGAGACTTCGTTAAGAGGCAAAATACTTTAAAAAAGAAACAATGAAGACAGGGGAAATTAAGATGGAGGAGAGCAGATGAAGAGACTTTTCAGACAAGGAATCAGTAGATCCTCTTAACAGGTAACGAAGATGATAGGTGAGGAAGAGTGGAGAAGTCATTGGTGATTCCAAGATTTCTGCTTAGTTGAACAGCAACGAGGGGAAGGAAGATGTTTGGGAAAAGGGAGAAGGATAATGAGTTTGACATGCAGAACGAAGTCTATCCAGATGGAAATATTTGGTTAATGACTAGAAATACAGATGTTATATCTTGGTGGAAACTGGGAGAAAGATACAGATTTAGAAGTTGGCTATGTAGAGATGAGGCCTGAGTCCATTGGAGTAGGCTGAATCATCTAGGCAGAACTATAGGGTGAGAAAAAGGAGGTTCAAGGGTGAAACCTCGTACAACACCTACATTTGAAGAACAAGAAGTTGAACCAGTTAAAAAAAAAAGATGAATCATTAGAAATAAGGAAAAAAAAAAACCAGAGTATACTTATTTTGAAGAAAGAAGCCAGTATGAATGTGAGAGGTACTCGGAATTTCCAGAGATAGGAGGTATGAGAAATTTTCAGAGATAGAATAAAATGAGGACTGAGAAGGAAGCCTGTGGATTAACAATATCAAAGCTGTTCTATAGGCAATGGTGGCAGAGTCTGATTTCAGTGCATTGAGGAGGAGGATGCATAGGTGTCCACTCTTCTTTGATAGTATTTACTAGAGAAAATAAAGCACTGGGGGCTGTATCTTCAAGGAAGGGGTCTTTTTTTTTTTTTTTTTTGGATCAGTACTTTTAAGTATATTTGTAGGCTGAAGAGAGGAGTCAAACTGTTTTCACTTGGGAGAAAGTGGTATATATGACATGTATTTTTAATGTGAGTAGTTATATTGCATCTTAAGAAATTTTCTTATTTTATACATTTGTTTCTAACTGAACATGTAGTAGAATAATGGAAAATTACATTTGTTAGGTATTTACAAAGGACATTACATACATTACCTCATTTTACCTTTATAGCTACTCTGAAATACATAGGTCAGTTGTTACTCTTTTTATTTGGATGAGAAAACTGAGTCTCATTGATGTGGAGCTTAAAAACATATAATTTGTGGTAATATAAGATTTGAACCCACATCTTGTAACTTAAAATCTCATTTCAGAACTTAGAGTTAATCAAAGCTATCTAAGTTAATTTTTATTTTCAACTTTTTGTTAATATCATCCATTCATCCATTCAGCCAAAATTTTGTTGAGACACTAGGTTAAAAAAAAATACGGTTGTAGGCTTTCAGATGTTTAATATCTAGTGAAAGGTGGCAGTCAATAAACCAGCAATTTCAATACTGTGATTTATGTTGTAAGGTTGTCACAATCTGATACCTTGTTTATATGAATTCTTCTGTGCAACTCATAACTCAGTGTAAAATTTAAATAAAATACCTCATTTCTTCCAGTTGATGGAAGGCATTAAACACAAAGCATAAGACAATAATTTCAAACTCATGCAAAAAACTTTCCTGATTAATGATAATTAGAAAGATAAAGAATAATTTCACACATTTAGAAATGTTGGTAACTTTCCAGTTCTTCACTGTGCCTTATTTTGTTTTATGTTTACAAATTTACAGGAGTATTAGGTGGCAGGGGTGCCTGGGTGGCTCATTCAGTTAAGTGTCTGCTTTATGCTCAGGTCGTGGTCCCAGGGTCCTGAGGTTGAGCCCTGCGTTGGGCTCCCTTTTCAATGGGGAGTCTGCTTCTCCCTCTGCCCCTACACATGTCCTGCTCACTTGCGAGCACACGCACACCCTCTCTATGTCTCTCAAATAAATAAAATCTTAAAAAAAAGTATTAGGTGGCCATATTTCACTTTATGTACCAAAATATTATAAAACCAAATAACAATTATATTTGATTATCTGATTTTAGATTATCTGCTTCATAGTATTTAATGAAAGGTCTCTTTTCTGTTTTACTGAGTGAAAAATACTGATCAATAACTCAGAAACAGAATGACTAGGTTGTTAAATAATCATATCTTATTATCTCTATAAGATCTCTGTCACTCTCAAGCATTTATATGTAGGTTTCTGGGACTTTGGGGGTACAACCACAATAATTTTTATTTTTAGTAAGTTTTGTTTTTAATCTAAGCACTGCTACTAAGTATACATAGGAAATATTGGTTGTCATTAAGAAGAGGAATGAAGTTTGTAAATAAGATGAGAGTTCATGACATGATTCTTTTGGAGGTACTAAGTATCAAACTAAAATTTAATTGTAATTTTAAATTGTGAATAATAGCATAGTGACTAAATATGCTATACTCCAGTGCTTTATAAAACAAATTAAGAAAGCGATCCTTCCACTAGGAGGCAGTATTTCTACAAGTAGCTCTGCACTGTTTCTTCATATAAAGTTGAACAATCTGCTCTCTGTATTTACTTATACCAAAAAAAAAAAAGAGGGGCATTTAAACTTAATGAATGTATTGCTCCTACTTTATATACAAATATATTGTAGTTCAACTTTATAAAAGCATTTAGGAACCCTCACCCACCTGGAACTATCTCACTTCAACAGTCTCCAGTTAACTCTTTTTCTGTAAGTAGATTTTTTGGGGAGAAATTCACAGAAGCTTATTCAATGACACATGACAAAAAAATAATACCCACAGATTCAGAAGCTGGAGGGTAAGATGTCAGTTACATACGAATTACATCATTGTATATTCCAAAGTGGATTTGATATGGTTTTCACTTGGTTGTCCTAAAATTATACTTACAACATATCCATCCTGCTTTTTATGTGAACTCTTAAAGAATGCCACCAATCTGGAAGTTAAGCATTGCTCAGTTGTCTATGTGTTTGTGTGTGTGTATGCGTGGATCTGAGTGTTCATGCTAAGTGGCAAGAGATATGTATGTGCTATATATTATACATAGCCTCTTTGCCCTAAATGTAAATTCACAAAAAACTCATTGGATGCAGTAGAATTACAGATTTCTTTCTATAAAGTTTTCATAAATTGTGACATAAAGAGTGGGAATCATGGTTTATATGCTTACTGCATATGTTAATGGGAACTGTGGTCTAGAGCACCTATGTTTCCATTGTAGGCAGTGTTTTTAAACTTGTGATTTCAGAGATGTGGCGGCTGCTGCAAATAATGCATTGTTCTGTACTAGATCTTTGCTTAGGGAAGGAAATAGAATCTGCCAGTACTACTTTTTCCATTTAGCTTGGACTCATGATGATCACATGTCAATTTTGTGGAGATAAACTTTTCCTACTCTCCTTAGATGCATTTTTTTTTAATGGAGAAATAAATGCTTACATAGTATTTCCTGTGTCCTTGTGCCAAGTGCCAATGGTAAACTATGTCCTTTCTATATCTGGAGCAGGCTTTTTGTTTTATTTAATTCTCAGAAGGCTGGGGTGTCCAGTTACATATTTATTAAAGAACTAAAATTTCCAGCAGACTTGTAAGCTCAAAATGTCACATTCCTGGGGCGCCTGGGTGGCACAGCGGTTAAGCGTCTGCCTTCGGCTCAGGGCGTGATCCCGGCGTTATGGGATCGAGCCCCACGTCAGGCTCCTCTGCTATGAGCCTGCCTCTTCCTCTCCCACTCCCCCTGCTTGTGTTCCCTCTCTCGCTGGCTGTCTCCATCTCTGTCGAATAAATAAATAAAATCTTTAAAAAAAAAAAATGTCACATTCCTTTTTAACAACAACAACAACAAAAAGTACTCTCATTTGAGAAACATTTGTGGAAAATAGATTTGTCCACAGTAACAATTGAATTTTGAGTTTTTAACATCCTCCATTTTCATAATTCTTAGTTTTGCATTGCATATTGCTTCAGTTTATATCTTACATGTATTTCCCTATTCCTTTACTTCCCTTAAGCACATTTTAGAGTTATATTTTCTTATCCCCCATCATCCTTGTTTTCATAATTGATGTTTCATATTCATAAAGTCACTTAATTCTTTGACTTTTATACTTTCAAGTACATATTCAGACTTGGATATAAAGTTCCTTGTTGGACATATCCTGTGGGCCCCTCAAAACGATATCCTCCAACTTAACCATTTTCCCTCCAAAATTTGTTCCCTTCTCATGTTCTATCTTGGAAGAATGAAATCATTTTCCATGAAATTGCCCATCCAAAAATCTTAGAGTGTTTCCGAATGTCTCCCTTTCCTTCACCTCTTCTTTTCCTGTGCTTCTGCCCTTGTAAATCTATATCTGTTCCTGTGTCTCGATCACAACTGCCAGATACTCAGCTCATCATGTCTCATGTGCATCATTTGAGCAGCCTTCTAACTAGTCCTTCATTGAATCCCCTTTTACCGCTATTATTGATTGTTCTAAAATGCGAGTCTGGTCATATTACATCCCTCTGAATTATTTTATGGTTTTTCCTCTGTCTTCAAGATAAAGACATACTCACTGACTTCTGTAAGTGATATTATGATCTCACCCCTGCTTACCTTTTCAATTTCCACTACTCCCCACTCTGTATCACATATTCCAGCTATTCTGTGTTTTCTTCATTTCCTAGAATATACATTAAGCTAGGTCAGACCACAAAGGTTGGTTTGCATTCAAAGATTGACTAGAAGTCAAATTAGGTTTAAGGTTACTTTCACTTAGGCTTTCTACTAAATTAGAAAAAAAGCAGCACTAAGGACGTATGAAATAAACATCTAAGTGAATGGATACCGCACTTCAGTGTCCCCCTAGTTCCTTAGGGAGGTATGACCAAAATTCTATTGTCAATGTAGTATATATTAAGTGAGTAGTATGTCGGGTCATATATAGAAGTGCAGTATTTTTTTTTCCATTAGGCAGGGTGAGGGGCCATGTTAATATTCAAAGATCTACCTTCTACCATATAACAAAATTTTCCTATATCTAAACATGAATGTTTTTTTTTGCCATGTCATTAGGTTCACAGCAGGTCTTACCTTATCTTTCATAGTGATGTTTTCTCTTGCTTCCTGGCTTTGTACCTATTGCTGCTTCTGTGTGCATAGTTCTAAGACTCATTTTTCTTGATAACTCATAACCATTCTTTAAGACTCAGACAAGTGGTCATCTGTTCCAGAACATTTTCCTTCGTCATTTTCCTCACTAGCATCCTGTGCATCATTTTTTATAGTCCTCAGTGTACTGATTTTTAAATGGTGGTCTATTTACTTGTCTATTGATAAACGTAAGCTCTGTCAGAGTAAGGACCAGGTCTTACTCATCTTCATATTTTTAATATCTAGCAAAGATTAACACATCGTAATCACCTATATCTATATGAGGAAAAAAGGGAGGGAGAAGGGAAGGAATCTTTTAATGATCGAAAGATAAAGATAATAAACCATTCTGGGGGGGAGTGTGTGTGTTGTCATTTTTTGCCAAGTTGTTTTCGATCTTCAGTATTTAGTTGAATTTAAATAATCGTGATACATTAATGTCATTTTAAAGAAGGAACGTCTGTTTTAAAGTGTTCAGCCATGTTTCTTTAAAAACATTAGAATTTCTGGTTTCCAATTTGTGTAACAATATAAACTTTAAATTATTGGTTTAAAATACGTGTCTTTGGGACGCTTGGGTGGCTCAGTCATTTAAGCTCCTGTCTTCAGCTCAGGTCATGATCCCAGGGTCCTGGGATCGAATCCCACATCGGGCTCCCTATTCAGTGGGGAGCCTGCTTCTCCCTCTGCCTGCCGCTCCCCCTACTTGTGCTCTCTCTCTCTCTGACAAATGAATGAATAAAATCTTAAATAAAATAAAATATGTGTCTTCTATGGGAATACTGTAGATTAGAGACCAAGAAGTATTGCAAAACTTTTGATTTCCCCCCCACTCCTGTAATAATATGTTTTAATATTTATTTTTTATTACACAAGAGCCATGGGCCCTGACCCCGTGGAACTTACTTATTTACATCCTGTTAATGAAATGAATACAACCATTTAATCAAATCACTGTGACAGGGAACCAGAGAGTAGAGATCAAACAGGTAGGTCTTTTCCATGAAAATTAAATAGCTTTTTAATAGCTCTGTTGATATTTGAAAGTAAAGTAGTAAAATCTTCTGTGTTGGTAGACTGTTTCTAGAGCAGTAGTTCTCAACCTTGGCTACATTAATAGAATTACCTGTAAGCTTTAAAAAACACTCAAAACCAGGGGCACCTGGGTAGCTTGTTGGTTAAGCATCTGACTCTTGATTTCATCTCAGATCGTCATCTCAAAGTCATGGGATCAAGCCCCATGTTGGGTTCTGTGGTCTGCATGGTGGAGTCTGCTTGGCATTCTCTCTCTGCCCCTCTCCCTTCTCCCCGCTTGTGTTCTCTCTCTCTTTCTCTCTAAAATAAGCATATAAAATCTTTAAATAAATAACACCCAAAACCAATTCAATTAGAATGACAGGTGGGAACGTTAGGACCAAGCATCAGTGCATTTCAAGGCCAATTTTGAAGACCACCGGTCACCAGGTACTTGTATATCCTCATTTAGTTGAATTTATTTAAATAATGATATATATTAATGTAGTGTAAAGAAAGAATGTTTGCAATAGAAATCTATCTAGGGCTTTCAGCCACGTTTTTGTTTTTTTTTTTTTCCCCATCATTAGACTCTCCTGTTTCCAACATGTAGTAAATTTGAGAATATTGAGTCCAGTCTGATCTAAATTTAAAGCTTCTTCTCTTCCCAACTTGGACCAGACAGGCATTGGTGATCCCATTGGAAAAAGGCATACTTCCTTAGCACTTACTATAAAAGTGGTAGATTCCCCAAATTCAGTATTTTTTTTAAAGATTTTATTTATTTATTTGACGGAGAGAGACAGCCAGCGAGAGAGGGAACACAAGCAGGGGGGTGGGAGAGGAAGAAGCAGGCTCCCAGCAGAGCAGGGAGCCCGATGTGGGGCTCGATCCCAGGACCCTGCGATCACGCCCTGAGCCGAAGGCAGACACTTAACAACTGAGTCACCCAGGTGCCCCCCAAATTCAGTATTCTTATCCTAGGACATAAACCTGTGTACACAAGAATATACCTGGGTCCCTCTCTGGTGCCCTCATGGGACTTTGGCAGCTAGGAAACTAAATTGTAGTGTTCATCCTACTTGCTAACTGTGAATAATGAAGTCTTTTGTCCCTGACTCAGGCATATCATGTCTTCTGCCAACATCCATGAAACAGTGCTAGGCTGTTTATTAGCTAAATTTTTAGCTTATAAGCAGGGTTAGATAAAGAAATTCCAGACCCAACAAAGAAGAAGCACATTTATTATTGGGCTCCCTATCTAGAGGTGTTCATAAGTGGATGGATAAATCTCTTGATGGGGATACTGCATAAACATAGCAAGAAATAAAGCCCCAGACTAGTTTTCCTTGGACTTCTAATGTCATTACAATAGCATGAATTTTGGGGTGCCCGGGTGGTTCAGTCGGTTAAGCATCTGCGTTAGGCTCAGGTCATGATCTCAGGGTCCTGGGAACCAGCCCTACATGGGGCTCCTTGTTCAGTGGGGAGTCTGCTGGAGGATTCTCTGTTCCTTTCCCTCTGCCCCTCCCCCTGCTCATGCTCTTTTTCTCTCAAATAAATAAAATCTTAAAAAAACACAGTAGCATGAATTTTATTATTCCTTTTAGAAAACTTGGTAAATAGATTTAGACTTGTCTACAGAATACCAGAAGATTCTTACAATTATACAATGAGAAGGATATTGTGCCCCTCCCAAGTTGAACCACTAGGAAATCCCTCCATAAACATGATCTCAATACATAAATGATCCAACTTCCATCCATTGTCTCTGTATATCCCCTACTCTAATAAATCTTTATTCACTTTCAGATGAAGGGAAACTCAAGATTATTATGTCAAAAATGTAATTGATTCTAGACTTCATATCAAATCTCTTAACATCCTGGGGAATCAAGATTTGAATCTCTAATCTCTGCCTTGAGAACCCTCTTTCTGCCTTATTGTAAGTTAAGTATCTCTGACTTGTTTTATTGGAAATTCATGGACATAAGTTTCATTAGCATTAATGAGACTTTAGTATCTAATGCAGAGGTAAGAACATAATATTTTTCTCTCATTGCTGAAAGCCTCTGATAATGTTTACCAGAATACTTTGAAAGTGTAGATTAAAATCTAGTCTGGCATTCTAAAAGAGTGATGATTCAGATTTGGATCACCTATGATACCTGGCCTTCACTGAGCATAAATAAAGCTTTAACACTAGCATCGTGGTCATAACCTCCCATGGTCTTTGTCTTTCTCTTTGGAAATGTTTTGTGTGTCGTGCACATTCATCCACTGGGTGGCAGTATGTACTCAAGAATGTATACTGTTTCTAGTCCCCCTGTTCCTGCCTCCCAACTGAATTTAAGATGTCAAACTTTTTTTATCTAGAAAACAGCCATTGTATCAAATCATAAGAAACAGTTTTGTCTGAATTCAAGCTCCTACCTAGAAGTGACTACAGAGATTTTGATAATGTTAATACTTTCTGCCATGTACTCTCAACCACATTCTCTCTCTTCCCAATATGTTCACACACACATCCTTCATGGTCTTCTCATCACTCACCATTTTAGAGTTTTTCATACCTTCCTCCTTAAACACACACATGGCCTTTCTAAATTCCCGTAACCTGTTTTTCAACTCCAATACTCTTAGTATCCTAACTCTTATTTCTGTGGCTCTTGCCTGACAATGGACTTTTCCCTTTTTCCATATATACTTATTCAAAAAATCAAATAATAGAATGTTAAGGGATTTTTACATATCATCAACTTTGAGTACCTAATTTTTTTCACAGATGAGCATACTGAAGTCCCAATATAAAGTCAATAATGTTAGTGCTGGACCTGACACTAGAGATCATCTACTTAGAGATTCTACAGACACCAGTGTTGAGACCCAGAGATCTGGTCATCCCAGAGGTAATAATGTGGAGCTGTATCTTTATTCCCTTGATCCTCAGATCAGAGCCCTTTTCATCACAGAGCTTTGCCTCATTTAATCATTGATTTATACATTCAACTCATTCATCTATTCATCAAAAAGTATTTAAGTAGCTGCTCTGTTCCTGGCATCGTGCTAAGGTTTGCAGGTACAAATTTGGAGAGTTACACCACTTTAAAGAGTTGAAGCTAAAATTGAGTAAACTGCCACCAGGTGGCATAAGCCTTCAGATTGGCAAGGACATTTATAGGTAGTTTCTAGGTAACCAGTTTTCCTTCTTAGACCTTTTTTTTTCAAACTCAGATGATGAGAACTGGTTTGAATGCGCATTCAGACTTATTTTCTGTTAAGGTGCTGCCAATCTGTCAGCCTCCCAGGCACAAGTCTTTGAGTTATTTTTCTGTTTCCTTTCATGTTTTACTCATTGACTCACTGCTTGTTCAAACTGGTTCCTTTCCTCACCTTTAGCAGCTTTATAAAAACCTGCAATTTAGCAACGTCAGGAAAACAACACGGCTAGTCTCAGCCTACTGCAAGTTCACTGCTACTTCTGAGGCTATGTTCCTACTGTTCTCTTCTCTGAAATTCCTTCCTTGTAAAATCATTGACTTACCAGTAATCAACAAACATTTGAATGGTTTTTATGATGATGCTGATATATGAGATGCCAAACTATGTACTCTATTTCCATACCCTTTCTACCCTTCTGAGAGTAAAAAAAATCCAGTTGGTAAAATGGGTATATGAACAAATAGATTGAAGGCAATTACCAGGCCTAGTGATGACCAAAATATCAACCTTGCAGGGGTGGTCAAGAAAGAAATTGGCCCTTGAGTTAGGTCTGGAGGTAACTCAAATAGCTTAAATGGATACAGAGTCAAAGATGGTTTTATAGAGTGGGATGAAATGGCATGGTATTTCAAAGTCTGACAATTTTAGTATGGTTGCAAGGTATGTTTATAGGTAAATGGCCAGAGTTGATATTAAAAAGAAAGGTAGGGACCAGATTATGAGGGTCCTTGAATGACCTGCAAGGAAGTTAGGACTTTATCCTTTAGGCATTAAAAGTCATTACAATATTTAGGAAAGGGGATGACACAGACAGATTTTCATTTTAGAAAGATCATCCCCAGTCGTATGTGGCATGGATTGGAAAAAGGTGAGACCAAATATAAAGGAACCAGTTAGGAAATTACCATAGAACCTGAGTGGGGAGGCTAAGGCCTGAACCAAGGTAAAACCTGTGCTGAAGGAGAAGTGGGGATGGATCTGAAAGCATCAGCAGGATTTGATAATATGATATTGTGATTTATAATAAGAAATACATATTTCATCTTTGTCCCCTTTTCTGGCATCTTTGTCCCCTTTTCTCCTAAAACCCATGGAATTTTCTAAGTGATGAGAACCAGAAAGGTGTCTTTTGTTATGTTAATGAGGTGACTTTTGGAAAATTCCTGTGTCACCAAAGGATGGTGGCTGATTGCCAGGAGAAGGAGGAAATGATTAGAGGGTTGGAACTTTCAGTCCCACCCCCTGACCTCAGGGGATGGGGGAGAGGCTAGGGGCTGGAGGTTGAATCTATCACCGATGGTCAATGACCAATGATTTAATCAATTGTGCTAGTAATGAAGCCTCCATAAAAACCCAAAAGGGTGGGAGAGAGCTTGCAGGTTGGTGAACACATGGAGATTTGGGAGCAGTGGCACACTCAGACTATGGAAGCTCCCTGCCCTTTCCCCATACCTTGCCCTATGCATCTCTTCCATCTGGTTGTTCCTGAGTCACATCCTTTTATAATAAACCAGTAATCTACTAAGTAAAATATTTCTCTGAGTTTTGTGAGCCATTCTAACAAATCAATCAAACCTGACAAGGGAGTCATGCGACCCACCAATCTAGAACTGATTGCATAACCTGGACTTGGGACTGGCATATAAAGTGGAGGGGATGAGGATGAGAATAGGAGTGGGGGCTGAAGACATTCTTGTGAGACTGAGCCCTTAGCCTGTGGAATTGGACACTATCTTCAGGTAGTGTCAGAACTGAATTGAGTTGTAGGACACCGAGCTAGCATCTAAGAATTACTTGGTGGTGTGTGGGAAAATTTCTCCCCATACAAATTGGAATCAGTTTCAGAACCTTTAGGTGAAGAATATAATTTGAGAGTAAGGAGAAAATGCTAGGTGGCCACTAGGTTCCTGGCTCAGGTCACTGGGTGAATGGTGATGTCATTAAATAAGATAGAGGATGCAGGAGGCCAGGCAGTTTTTAGGGGGTTGTGGTGGTGAATGTCCTGAGTTTAGGACATATTATCTGATTATTTACACTAATCAACCTCATGCATTATTAACATATAGGCTAGGATGAAAGGTCTAGGTAAGGAAAAACTCCCTTAGAAAAACATTCATCAATCAATATGTCAGTCAAAAATATTTTTGTGCTTCTTTTATGTCTTCTAAGGAGTTAAGTGCAATGGGTATGTGGACCACACCTCCCAAATTGTCCACAAGAGTTTCACTTTCCTACAGTATTACTTTCAATAAAGGCAATTCATTAAATATGTAATTAATATGATTTGATTTTTATATCTTGTAAGACTTTTATCATAAATAAGTTCATAAGTTATTAAAAGGTTTAAGGCATGAGTCCTGAAAATAAGAGATCTGTAGTCTAATCCAGAAGAACTCAACATCTCTTAACCATTTAGTGGTAAACTTTGGTGTTATGAAGGTTCATGGGGCATCCAGAAAGTAGCTGTCAGTTTTGGGAGGAGGAATTAGAGAGGGCTACAGTAAGATGAAATTGGAATTGCAGCAGTGCTCTAAAGAATGACCAATATCTGAAAAGTCAGGCAGTGGGTGAGAAGAGTAGCATTAGGAAAGACAGCAAGTTGGAAATGACCTCAGTGAGATTGAGGACCATGGCCTATCTTGATTCGTCTTTTGACTCAGCCACAGAGAGCAGCTGATAGGTTGTATGACTCCTATTTCTGCTTTCCCATATTTACCTCCTCTTCATGATTCACTTTATTATTTTTCTGAGTTATAGTGAAGATTTCTAGTTGTATGGTTTCCATGATTTCTTTTTTCCATTTTCTTCCTGGTTTTTTTAAATTTGCATTTCATCATGAATTTCTGCTTTTCTGACTTTCATCCTAAAAGTTCTGCTAAATTTTATATTCCTAATCACCTTAGTTTCTATTTTTGGTAACATTCCCATTTGCCTGTGAGGTCCACATGCAGCCTTTTGAGGCAATGTAGTTGAAATTCCCATTAGAATTAACTGTGTAATAATGAGATATTCTTCTAGCATATTTTCAAGAGCTGTGGACAAATAAACATGTGGCACTGAAAAATCCATCATGCGACAAGGATATGTATTAGTGCCTCCTGCACAGTAGACATTTGATAAATCTTTCCAAATGAATGGATTTTACGTAATATCTTGTTAATAAAAAAAAGACTACATCTTTTCTGGTGCACACTTTGCATAGCACTTTTTACTATCAGAATAAGAACTACAGTAGGAGGCTCAAGGAATAAGCAGCAAGGCCATGGTTCTTCTGGATATGATTTCCTCTGTCTTCTCCTTCAGTCAAATCAAGCTGACTTCAATGATCTGGATGGAGGTGAAGGTCAGGGAACTGGTGTATCAACCCCCTTCTATCCATTGGGCCCTAGCCCAGGAATCTGTAGGAAGTATATCAAAACGCTAGTCCAAATGGCTGATGTCCACTTCAGCTATTTGTTCACAAATAGGAGTTCTGAAAGCTTTGAAAACAATTTGTTCTTGAAACTTTGTGAGCATTCCTTTTATAATTTGTTTATGCTGTTGAGTGAACAAGCTACTGATGTCTCTGCTAGAGCAAAATTAAAATTCAACTAGGCTCACTTTGATGGTTGGTCATAAATTCCAGGTTAGCAAAGTCCACATTAATGAGATTTTATTATCTATCTAAATATGTATATGTATATATGTATATGTGAATTAAGAATGATAGCAATTTGAAACTGGAAGGGAACATAAAGTAGAATTCTGTTTAAAGCTCACATTTTACAGAGGAAGAGATTTATGACTGGTAAATTGTTCTTTTTTCTTGTACTCAAGAGACTAGTTCTATATTTAAACACAATCCATAAATAGCCTCTTTACAGATATAATTCGCTACGATTCCATGACTCTCTGAGGAGCAGGTTACACGTTATATAATGCTCTTATTTTTATTAGCTATGTCTTATCATCTATAAGTCTATAGGCACTTTGAAGGTAGAAATTTTGTTTTATTTATCTTTGCATTTTCCATCATACCTGTTTCAGTACATCCCACATCTGATACTGTATTAAGCATGAAGCCATCTGCAGACAGCCATGATCCTGCACTGAAATTAAGGAAACAGGCATTAAGGTGGTAGGTCTCCTGTGGGCTTAGCACATTTCTTTTGCTTCAGAACATCTGATAGTTTCCCTGGAGATCCTTGTTTGCTGTTCAGAGACCTGCAGTCTACACTCTTCACCTGATAGTTATAAAGCTGTGTCCCTATGCTCAGGCCTTCCCATCCCATTTTTTTCCCCACCGTAAAACCAACATCTGCATTGGACTGGACTGGATTTGCCATTCTCTGGTTTGGACACAAATTGGAATTGCTACCACTGCACAGGACCCTGTTCCTTGTGCCTCTCAGTTCATCCTCCTTCATCCTGGCATGCTGAGTTTAACTTGGGCATCCTGCTGTAATCCCACTCTGAGAGCTAAAGCTATTGCTTGCCTATCACTGATACATAAAAGAAATCAGTGTTGAACAATTTGAAAGAATGAATTTTGTCATTAATTATGCAGTTGACAGGTATTTTTTGAGTACCTAATATATACCATACTACATGCTGTTCAGGTGTTAGAGATACAACAAGGAACAAGACTAAATCCCTGCCCTCCATGGAGTTTACATTCTAGTCTAGAAGGAAAATGATAAGCAAATAAATGAATAGATATATAAAGTTGCTGCTAAAAAGTAAGTGCTGTGAAGAAACATAAAGCAGGGAAAGAGAATAGAAAATGACATCATTAATCAAAATCACTAACATGAAGGAAATGCAAATCAAAACCACAATGAGACATCACCTCATGCTGTTAGAATGGCTATTATCAAAAAGACAAGAGATAACAAGTGTTCACAAGGATGTGGAAAAAGGGAGCCTTGTGCACTGTTGGTGGGAATGTAAATTGGTGCAGCCACTGTAGAGAACAGTGTAAAGGTTCCTCAAAAAATTAAAAATAAATTTTTAAACCAAGTAAACCAAAACTAAGTGACTGAAGCCATGTGTGAGATGCCAGTGACCATGGAGTCCTAAGGACAGTCTCAGCCAAACTGCTTCCATCGAGTGAAAATAGGCTTTGTGATGGGCTGAGAAGTGGGCATGGTGGCTGGGGTGCTCTTCCGCACCTTTTCCTGTCTCAGGATCTGAATGTGGGATCGGGAGCTGATGTGTGTCATCGGGAAAACCATGATGCAGAGTGGTGACCCCTTTGGCACATTGATGGCCATCAGGATGGGCATCTGATGCTAATGAGGGCAGTGATTGCCCATTACAGCTACCCCTTCCCATCAGTGCCAGCTCATGTACTCTAATAAAACAAAAGTCTTTGAGTAACTGAAAGAAAAAACAGAGCCACCATATGATCTAGCAATTCTACTTCTGGGTATTTATCTGAAGAAAACAAAAATATTTATTTGTAAAGATAAATGTACCTGTATGTTCATTGCAGCGTTATTTATGATAGCCGAGATATGGAAACAACCTAAGTGTCTATCAATGTATGATTGGGTAAAGAGGATCCACACATACAATGGAATATTAGCCATAAAAAGAAGGAAATCCTGCCATTTGCATTGACATGGTTGGACCTCAGGGACATTATGCTGAGTGAAATAAGTCAGATAGAGAAAGACAAATACCATATGATCTCACTTATATGTGGAATCTAAAAAAAAAAAAACAACTCCCCCAACCCCCCGAAAGAACAAGCTCAGAGATACGGAGAACAGATCAGCGATTGCCGGAGGTGGGGGAGTGGCAAATGAATGAAGATGGTCAAAAGGTACAAAATTCTTGAAAATAAGTAAGTCCTGAGGATTTAAAGTACATTATGGTGACTATAGTTTGTAACACTATATTATATATTTGAAAGTTGCTAAGAGAATAGATTTTAAAGTAATTCAAAAAAAATAAGGGGGCGCACCTGGGTGGCTCAGTCATTAAGCATCTGCCTTCAGCTCAGGTCATGATCCCAGGGTCCTGGGATCAAGCCCTGCATTGGGCTCCCTGCTCAGAGGGAAGCCTGCTACTCCCTCTCCCACTCCCCCTGCTTGTGTTCCCTCTCTCACTGTGTCTCTCTCTGTCAAATAAATAAAATCTTTAAAAAACAAAATGAGGGAGTACTATTTTAGGAAGAATGGTCAGGGAAGCCCTGGACTAGAGACAAGTTGGAATCATCTGCATATAGGTTGTACTGAAAGCCATCCATTCATAGGATGGATGAGTGAGATCATGTAGAGAATAAATGTACTTAGTGAAGAAATGTCTGAGGACTCAGCCTTGGGGCATTCCAGCATTATAGGGGAGGAACTGAGGATGATTCAGGAAAGAAGATCAAGAAGGACTAGCTACTGAGGTAGAAGGAAAGGCCAGCAGGAGAGTGTAGTGTTCTGGAAGTCGAATTGAGAGAGTATTTCTAAAAAGAGGCCAGTCAGCTTAGACCAAGAATTGACTTTTGAATTTGGCAATTAGAAGCTAATTGGCGATCAAGGAAATAACAGTTTTGTTGAAATGGAGGGGCCCCTGATAGAAGTCGGCTCAAGAAAGAATGAGAGAAGAAGAAATGGAGGGTGGATGTGCATAGTGCCTTTACAGTACATTGCTACAAAAGGAAGCAGAAAATGGGCAGTACCTAGAGAGAGCTGTGACCAAGAAAAGCTTTGATTTTTCTAAAATGGGAGAAATAAAACACCGTTTTTGTGAGCAGAGAACAAAGATGCAGCAGAGAACTGGTGATGCAAGAGAGGGATTATATAGGCAAGAGGCTGTGAGATTCAGTGAGCGTGCAGAACACATTTCTTCCAGTAAAAACAACTTTCAGCCAGAGACTTAGGGCACTGCGAAAGAAGGCAAACAGGCAGTGGTAAATTAATCATTTTGGCAAGTGTGCATTTCATTTCTGCTCTGTTTTTCTTTCTCATTGTTAAATTAAGTGAATAAGTGAAGTTATACTGATAGTGAATATGCAAGTGAAATTATACTGATAGTAAGAGTGTTGATACACATAATTTTAGACAGTGACCCATCAGTGAGGTCAGTGGTATCTTAGTGAATTATTTGTAGTCTCTAATCCTAGAATAACTTGAAATGTACACTCTTCAGTGTATGGTAAATAATCTATCACATTATTGTAATTATACCCACGTCATTAAAACAATAGCAACTTCCTTTTTGTAGCATGTCTGCTAATGGGTCTTTAGTTTTCTTGAGGAAAGCCTCAGAGAAAACCCAAATGGGAAATGTATGACCCTATGAACAGAAAATACAACTTTTCCTATTTTGGTTTTTCTCTTTATAGTACTTCAGTTCTAAGTTCTCAGGCATAAGTAGGGGTAGAAACTGACCTAAAGTCCAATGTACTTTTTACTCCCCCCCAAAACAAGTATTCTACAGGATGAGAAATTCAAACGAGATAAATAAGAAACAAGATTTTCAGGACATCAGTTGTGATCAGAAAGAGGGAGTACCCTCAGTGAATATAAAACCTTAATGACAGGTGTGATGAATTTCTGTTAATGTAAAACTACAGACTTTTAGGTCTAAAGAATGACAATAAAGATCATCTATTCCAACCACTTTATTTTACAGATGAATAAACTCAGTGACCAGGTGATTAAATAACTTGCATGAAGACGCCAGCTATGTTGGGTGAGTTTTAAAATTAATAAAGAGAAAACTAGGATAGTAATAATAATAATAATAATAATGATAACATTTATTGAGTGCTTTCATATACCAGGCACCATGCTGAGTACTTTACAGTCAAAACCTCAGTGAAAATTTACAGCAAGTGTATGAACTGGAAAGTAAGAGATTTCTTAACCGAACTGCTACTTAATTGACTTACCAAGTTCACTACTTATAGCTTTATTACCTTCTCTTTAAAAAATTGACTGATGCAGGTAGCATGATGAATACTTTAGGCTGGTTAAGTTTTTTTCAAAAATTTCTTTACATTTATCTAATCTGTAATCTTCAGGCACAATCTACATTGGTATCAGTATCACCTGAGAATTTGTTAAAAATGCCGATTATTAAACTACGCCCAGACTCCAAGTCTTGATACCAAGAGTCTTTCATCCTCCTTGGATTAGTAGCTACTCAAGGTATACTTATCTTACAGTGAAAGGCAGGAGTTCACTAGATCAAGCACAATTGTGCAAGCACAGTTCAAACCTCTGCCAGTGTCATGTTCACTAACATCCTGCTAGACAAAGCAAAGGAAATGGCCAAGCCTAAATTTAAGGAGTGAGAAAATATACTTTCATTAAGGAGAGGGATGAGGGTGAATATTTAATAAACAAGGATCTAATCTACCATCTGAATTTACAAATGGTATTCTTTACAAGAATAGTGTTTAGTATGTTGTTATCAAAAGCAGTGCAAATAGTTGACTCAATACAATTTAACAAATATTTATTGAATGCCTTTTATTTGTTGGTGTGTGTTAGGTATTCAAGATATAGAGATGGATGAGACAGTCCCTGCCTTCGAGAAACTCAGACACTGGGGTGCTTGGGTGGCTCAGTTGGTTAAGTGTCTGGCTCTTGATTTTGGCTCAGGTCATGTTTGAGCCCTATGTTGGACTCTGCTCAGATCAGGATCTTCTTGAAGTCCTCTCCCTCTGCCCCTCCCCTCACTCACATGTGCGTGTGTGCTCTTTCTCTCTCAAATAAATAAAATAAATCTTAAAAAAAATAAAGAAGCTCAGAGACTGACCTATAAGCAAATCAAAATTTCATGTAATGAATGGAGCAAAAGCATTTACAGCTCTCTAGGGCTGGTGTTATTATTTTCATTTTATACATAAGAAGCTGAGACTAAGAAGGATTAAATGATTTGTACAATATTATATAATAGACAAAACTGAAATCCCACCCCTTTTTAGGGCAGAGGATTAAAAACCTAAACTTCCTGTCATTCCACATATCCTTCCTCAGAAAATGAACACAAAAGTGATTCAGTCTAATACTTCACTTGATGCTGAATCCTTGTATCCTTACGGCAGCAAAAAACCAACATCTCAGTGAACTGAACACCATGATAGTAGATGCAGAATGGATTACATATGCTTCCTGCTGCTCTGTAAATCTTCCCTTTTTACTATTTGACTTAGATTCCCTATCAAACTCACCTTTATAATATTTAAATCATAAGTCAGATTTGCATACCTATCCTCAGCTAATAGAGATCTGAGATGCTTGAGGGTACTTTGATCAGTTTTAAAAATATCTGACTCACAGGCCATGGTCTTTTAGTGGATTGAACTTTTGTTAATATAAACTATTTTGATGATAAAGGGAAAACTGAATGGACCATTGGGGCTTCCATTCCTGAGAAGTAAAAAGGATTATGGGCAGTAAAAGGTATCTTGAGGATTGAAAGTTATGTATAATTATGACTTTCAGCCCTGTTAGCCACCATAAGCTATTACTATAATGTTCTATATCAATATTTAATAGTGTGTAATAACAGTTTCAATATGAAATGGTTCTTCATATTTGTTCAGAAGAATATCCATGAGCTAATGTTTGCAGAACATTCACCATAATCCTATTAAGGCAAATTATAGGTACCGAGTTATTGTCCCCATGTTAAAAAAAAGAGAAACCAGCACTTCACTAGGGTAAAGTAAGAAGTCATTGGAAGAGTCCAATATAGCACGCGAGTCCAGTGACTACTAGCCCGGACAGTTAGACTTTTGGCTCTTGGAACAAAACTTCGGGGAATGTTAAGGGCACAAAAATAAACCCAACCACTAAGACTTAATTTTATGTGGCCTGTCAGAAACTAGTGAGCACATTTAATGCTTGGGTAAGAATCAGGATAATTATGAATATTAAAAAGGATAAGGAAACTTGATGAATCAGAAGAATTTTTCTGTGCCGTCATTTACACTGGAGGATGTTTGTGTTCTGTTCATTTCTTGCAGTGAGTTTCATGTTGGTTATTTAGGGTCTGGGTTTTGGTTCACTGCAGTTATAGTTAATGTAATACTAGCTGCCAACATTTTATTACTTCAATTTTCCCTCTTCTTTCCCAATTCCCAAGCTTGTCATCTCTAGAGGGATCCCTTCCATGATGCTTAGTACTGAAAGTCTGTCTCAGTACTGAGAGTTTCTTATACAAACAGAAGTCCAGTCAAAGCTGCAGACATTGTTTCCCCTTCTTGATGACTGAGTATTGGAGCTGAGTTGGGCCTGTTCTTCAGGGAGTTCCCAACTATTTAATCTGTTAGAAAATATGCCTGGTTATGATCTCCATCTTTTTGTACTGGTTGAGGGCTGATTTGTGACCTTGATCTATTGATGCCTGATCTATTCTGGAGAATGTTCCATGTGTACTCGTAAAGAATGTGTATTCTGCTGCTTTAGAATGAAATGCTCTGAATATATCTCTTAAGTCCATCTGGTCCAGTATGTCATTCAAAGCTATCATTTCCTTGTTGACCTTCTGCTTAGATGATCTGTCCATTGCTGTGAGTGGAATGTTAAAGTCCCCTACTATTATTGTATTATTATCAATGAATTTCTTTAAATTTGTTATTAATTGATTTATATATTTGGCTGCTCCCAAGTTGGGGACATAAATATTTATAATTGTTAGATCTTCTTGTTGGATAGACCCTTTGTTATGATATAGTGCCCTTCTTCATCTCTTATTATAGTCTTCGGTTTAAATTCTAGTTTGTCTGAATTAGTATGGCTAGTATGGCTACTCCAGCTTTCTTTTGATGTCTATTAACATGATAGATGGTTCTACATCCCCTCACTTTCCATCTATCTTTGGGTCTAAAATGAGTTTCTTGGAAGTAGCATATTGATGGGTCTTGGTTTTTTTATCCATTCTGATACCCTATGTCTTTTGATTGGAGCATTTAATCCATTTACATTCAGAGTAATTATTGATAGATATTAATTCAGTGCCATTGTATTACTTGTAAAGTTGCTGTTCTGATAGATTGTCGGTTCCTTTCACTTTCAATGGACCTCTGATAGAATCTGGGAAATAGTGACAAGAAAAAAAATATACATCTCTCTTAACTTCAGGTCTAGATACTCAAAGAATTTTTTATTTACAGTGGGCAAATATCTTTGGAGAGTTTTAGGAGCTATTCCCACCTGTGTACATTTGAAATAGAAATGAGGTTTCAGGTTGCTTGTATCTCCCGGACAGAATATTTGTTTACACAAAAGGGAGGTAAGGTGATGGCACAAGATTTTGGAATGCCTTGTCCATGAACATATGTGAGCAGGCCGCTGGTATAAAAAACAAGACCCATTAGAAATCAATATATTTTCTTTTTGTTATTTTTCTTTTTCATCTTATTTTTAAAAAGATAAGTGGCCCTCTTTATTTGGTTGAGAAGGTAAACATTCTCTCATCTTGGGATAAATCATTGGGAAAAGGGTAAATGAAAGAGAACAATTTGAGATGGGAACTCTTTAGCCTATCTTTATGCCAATAATTGATATTACTTCGTGTCAGTGCTTGCGATTTTCCTCAGCCTGCTTGCAAGGGCTGGAATTTATCAATTCAGGCATTTCCATGACACCAATTTGATATGTCTCCATCTGAATTTCACATAGTTGCTTCTAGCTCGAAGGTAATTTTTCTGGCTCTATATAAATTTTTAAAAAAGGTTAAAATGGCAAAAGTTTCCAAGATCATTTCTACCTTTTTTTAGTCTTTTTTTCTTTTTTTGGTAAGACTACACTGCTTCAATAGTCAGTTGCCCAATTAAATGATTATATTCTTAATTATCCCCATGATTTGCAGGATTATGGTTTTAAAAATTAAATCCTACAGACAGCTCATGTAACTTGCCCTACCATCTTTTAGAAATTAGATCCTTTTTAAAAAAAAAAAAATCCTGCCATTTTTCTCTCCCATAGAGATTGAATTACTTGTGTACCCTTTTTGTTTTGAGCCAGACTATTCAATTTCTTTCAGGCCATTGATTCAATCATTATATTCTCTATTATAAGTATGACTCAGCTAAATTTATTATTATGAATTTTTGAAAAAAAAATCTCTTTTATTTTGAGAATTGGTTTGGTATGCTAGTGCCTTTCTTTCCTGTGAGGAAGCCTTATTGTTGTTATGTTGTTTCCCAATTTATCTGGCATCTCTAAATGTAATTTAATTGTTTTATGGTAGTTGGACTTCTCTTTCCTTTGGACTGACATTTATTCTGTGCCTTTCTCTTTCTGTACTTTTATCTACTCATGATTCAGATGGTGTTGCTCATCTATCTTTAGAAATCAAGCAGTTTTCAGGTGTGATTCACATTTCTTTTGTCCTGTAATAGGGAAAGCAGAAATTATTATTAAGTGAAGTGTATACAAATGAAAACTAGAGGTTGAGATGAATGAGCTGTTTTTCAAAGTTCCTTCAGAATGCCAGTATCAGGGCCAGAAAGCAACTTCTCTCTGATTTCAGATCCTAGATTTGTTTATTGGCTCTGTTGCCTCTCTTCATTGACCAGTCTCTGAAGCAAAACAATGACTGAGAAACAAAAGAAAGCTAGTTTAGATCTTCCAGGTCAGATTTGCCCCTAGAAATTCTATGTCTTTACTTAAGTGGTTGAAGCTTCATTGGTACTCTGAAGGAAAGGCATTAGAATTTTTCATAACTCATCCATTAATTAAATCAATATGCATTACTGTTTATTATGCCAGGTACTGTGGATATGCAAAGATAAATACAAATAACAGCTTCCACCTATTGAGCAAACTCTTTTCTAGGAACTTTTCATATTCTCTTTCTAATCCTGACAACCATCTTTCAAGAGAGGAATTGTTATCCCCATTTTACAGATGTGTAAACTGAGACTCAGAGAGATGAAGTGACTGGTCCAAAGTTACACACCTAGTAAATGGCTGAATTGAGATTTTAACTCACGTCTGACTCCATACTCATTCCCTTTCTCTTATATCATATATCGTGCTCATTAATTCCCCCTTCCATGAATAGGACTTTGTCTCTACCTTTAAAAGATTTATAAGTACATAAAAGGTCATGTATTGGGGGTTCCATTTATACGAAATGTGCAGCATAGGCAAATCTACAGAGACAAAAAGGAAAATTAAGGTTTGCCTAGGGCTGGAGTAAGGGGCTGCAGAGTGAGAGCTAATGGTACAGGATATATTTTTGCAGTAATGCAAATGTTCTAAAATTATTTGTGGTGATGGCTGCACAACTCTGTGACTATACTAAAAATCATTCAATTGCATACTTCAAATGGGTGAATTGTATGATATGTGAATAAATCTCAATAACGCTGTTCTTTTTTATAAGGTTAACAATATAGTAAAGAAGACAGATCTATAAACAGCTAAGATGATACTGGGAAATGTGAAACACATATGAACAAGGCACTCTGGAAACTCAGGGGAAGGTGCAATTATTAGGTCCGGGGGGGCTGGAAGATGGCTTTATGAAATAAACACATTGGAGCTGAATATGAGAGCAAAATTAGAATATTATAGGCAGTGGAGACTAGAGGCTGAGAAGGTGGCATGGGCAAAGTCAGAGGCAGGTGCAAGAACTAGGTTTTTCTGGGAGAGTAGCAAATCATCGCAAGTTATTAAGTCGGAAGTTGGTGAGTGGGGAATACAGAAAGAAAAGAGGTTGGAAAGGGATCTATTTGGAGGGTCTTGAATGCCATGTTGAGGAGGTAAGCTTTATTCTGTACATTATAATCTTTTTCATGGTGGGAAAAAGTAATTTTTTTTTATTTTAATTTTCACCTTATTGGGGCACCTGGGTGGCTCTGTCAGTTGAACGTCCAACTCTATTTTTTGGCTTAGGTCATGATCTCAGGGTGATGAGATTGAGCCCTGAATCAGGCTCCACGCTGGGTATGCAGCCTGCTTCAGATTCTCTCTCTCCCTCTCCCTTTTCTCCTCCCCCCTGCTCATGTGCGCACGCTCTCTCTTTCTCTCTCTCTCAAAAAAAAAAATCTTTAAAAAAATTTTTCAGCTTTTTGAGGTATAATTGACAACATTGCATGTATTTATAGTGTACAAAGTGATGATTTGACATACATATACTATGTGAAATGATTACCAAACATCCATCACCTCACATAGTTACCATTTTTTATTTGTGTGTGGTAAGAATGCTGAAGGTCTATTCTCTTAGCAAATTTCAAGTGCATAAGGCAGTATTATTAACTATAGGCGCTGTGCTGTACTTAGATACCCAGACTTATTTATCTCATACCTGAAGGCTTGTACCCTTTGACCAGCATTTCCCCCACCATTTCCTCTACCTCCAAATCCCTGGTAACCCACCACTCTAGAAAGAGTATATATATATTTTTTTATTTTATTTATTTATTCGACAGAGATAGAGACAGCCAGGGAGAGAGGGCACACAAGCAGGGGGAGTGGGAGAGGAAGAAGCAGGCTCATAGCAGAAGAGCCTGATGTGGGGCTCGATCCCATAACGCTGGGATCACGCCCTGAGCCGAAGGCAGGCGCTTAACCGCTGTGCCACCCAGGCGCCCCTAGAAAGAGTATATTTTAAAACTGGATCTAAGTTGACATTTTTCTATTTTAGAGTTCTACTTTCAGCAAATCAGACCATATATTAAACTAAATTAATGCTGCAAATTTGAATTTTCCTAATTTTGTTTTAATATGTACATTATGTAAGTATAAATTTCTTTCGGTTTCATAGCTGTAAAACTGTTTAAAGTGTAAAGAATTTATACCTAGCCTCACTCGGTACTAGGGGACACTACTCTATGTCCTATTCTGCAGTGCTGAGAATCTGTACCCAAAGCACCAGAGGTACTTAGAGTTTTTGTAGAGTAACAAATAAGACTATCATAGTTTGTTAATAGAAACAGAAGAGGAGGAAAATCTGACCTGTTAATAAATGAAAATTTAGATAGTTGAACCATTTGGAGTAGTACTAGGCATGATCTTAATGTAGGATGGAACCTTTGATATAGATTTTATTTGATGACTTCAAACTTTTTTTAGAAGTAATATTGCTCTAGTCACTGCTACAGGTAGCATAGGGAATGAATGGTTAAATATCCAGCAACTTTCCTCTCTTGTCTATTCACTAGATTTAATATTTTGACAGACTCATTTGACAAAAACAGATTGGCCGATCATTTAACTCTTGTACAAAAAGAAAGAAAGGAAGAAAGGAAGGAAGGGAGAGAAAGGGGAGGGAGGGAGGGAGGAAGGAAAGAATGGAAGGAAAAAGAAGAGCTTTCTAGTATTTTACCTAACAGGCATTGGGAAGTAGTAATCCTTTTTCCTTTCTTTTTTTCAATGAGACAACAATGGTTGTGACCTTAATACAAGCTCAGGGTCTATTTTCTGGTCAAAAATATATAGGAACTTTGAAAATAAAAAACAACAACAAAAAACAAGTTTCCCCCCCCATCTCCTTCTATATTTCAACTCTGCAAATTGTTGTATCATGATGCCTTTCACAATAATGCAAGAAACAATGTTAGTATATTTTGTCAAAAGAGACCTTGTTAAAATTTGAAAATTTCTAGATAACTATATTTTTATGATTCTTTAAAACTTAAAGATTAAAGCATTAAAAAATTTGAATGTTTATATGTTCCTTATTGTTAATATTTAAATGAAAAAGTCATCACAAATTCAGTAAGGAGGTAGGTAAAAGAATAGGAGGGAGAGGTATTTTATAATTATTCAATTTTTACCAAAAAAAAAATAAGTTTGTTATCCATACTCATTTCACTTGTTCCTCTTTTATTTTTATTGGTATATCTGACTCCCTTTTTGCCACTTTTTACCTTCCTCATTTTCTTTCTGCCTTTCTCCTTTATTGCTTCCTTTCTCTCTCTCTCTCTTTTGCCTCCTCCTCACTCCCTTTTCTCCCTTTCCCCACTTAATGGACCATTCTTGGGACTAAAGGGAAATTTTTAAGGGTAATTTAGAACAAATTTAGTGTATTGAGTATGATTTAATATTATTTATTGTTCATTTAAAATGTGATGAGTTTAACTTTTTTATATTTTATATATATTTATATATATAATATATATATATAAAATGAGAAGTATAGATAGTAGAACTAATTGGAAATAGCTAATAATTTCATTAGTGAGTAACTTAAAAGAGATAAAAACGTGGGATTGTGGATAGGTTTGGAGGAATGTTCTTAAAATCTATGGAGCTAGATATTTTTTGTTAAAAATAAATTTATTTTGGAAAAGCTAATTTATGGCAGTGGAAAAGTCCAAGTCAAGATAATCAATAGTTTTGTTTGATAATAGTGAAAATTAGTGTTATGGAGAAAGTATGTCAAGATAGCAATCTCCCATGTAACCGTTTCCTGCTTTTTGTATTACATCAGTAAAGAGCAGAATTGATAAAAATATACCAGCCAATAATAAGATACTCGAATTTTTAACGTCTTGTGAGAAATATCTCTATTTAATTTTTTTCCCACTGTTGGGGGACCTATGAGGACCTATGACTGGAAAACGGGCTCTGTGAGGATACTGATTTTCTGGTTTAGCCAGAATATCCCTACACCACCTATCTAAATAAATTAGGTGGTTTTTTGAGGCTTCAAATCTAGTGGAATTTAATCCTTTTAGGAAGAGAGTGTCAGTTCTGGGGATGCTGCTAGTTGGAGTCTCTGGTCCTCACTGTAGTGACTCCCTTCAAAAAGCTTCAGCTTCATTTGGTTTCTTTCTCTTCTTTCCTTCCATTAAGTGACTCTCTCTCATGTGTTCTCATTCTAAATTCCCAGAAAGGAACTCAGTTTGGGTCTCACCCATCTTTGATTCAACTTGCTTAGTTAATGGAGAACAGGTAATGTGGTACAAATAGAGCAGAAGGGGGTAAGGGTGAAAGGTCAATCACAAGGAAGGGGAGGGGCTTAGCAGATATCCTGAAATGCATCTACTTCACGATTGGAGTTTTCAATCATCCACTAATTAGAGACAGGGCATTGGTGATTTATGAAAGAGTCTATCCAAACTTAAAGGAGTCACAATAATTGAGTACCTAGGAGAACTGGCATGTGAGCGAGGTAGGAGCTATATGCCTAAATATGGTCTGCAGTTGTAGACCAGAAAACAGCCTAACACTGCTTAAGTAAGGAGTGAGTGGTGGAGGTTCCACTACTGGCAGGATGACTTGAGGATTTTCCAGAATTCATGAAGGCCACAAATCCTCAGATTTAGGAAACATGATGGGTCCCATGCCAAAAAACATAGTAGACAACGTTATAGTGAGACCACAGAACACCAAGATAAAGAGATTTTTAAAAGCAACTAGGGACAAAAAATTAAAATATGTAAATCAGTTACAAAAGGTAACTCTTAAAAAGCTCCGTGCATTTGGAATTTTAACTATGAATTCAGTTTCTATAAAAGATAGAGATGGGGTTATCTAAGCTCGCTAATTCTTAGGTGAGCTTTGATTATTTGTGTGCTTCAAGGAATTTTTTCATTTCATCCAAGTTGAGAATTTTTTGGCATAAACTTGTTCCTAATTTTTCTTTTAATGACTGTAGAATCTTTAGCAAGAATCTTTCATTCCTGATATTGCTAATTTATGTACTTTCTTTACCTGATCAGTCTAGCTAGAATTTATTAATTTTATTACTTTTTTTCAAAGAACTGTTTTTTCTGTTCATTTGTTTCACTGATTTTTCTCTATTGCTTTTCTGTTTTCTATTTCATTGATTTCTGTTTGTATTCATTTTAATTCCTTTTTTATCCTTATTTTGAGCTGAATTTGCTCTTCCCTTTCTAGTTTCTTGAGGTGCATACTTTAGTCATGCAGTTTGAACCCTTCTACTTTCTAATGTAAGCATATGATGCTGTAAGCACTTAATACAAAGATATGATGCTCCAAGCACTCTTTAGTTGGATGCAACAGATTTTTAAATACTTTGCTTTCATTTTCATTCAGCTTAGTTTCTAATTTCACTTATGATTTCTACTTTGATCTATGGGGTTTTTAAAAGCGTGTTGTTTAGCTTCCAAATATTTGGAGAGATCCTGAATGTATTTTTGCTATTCATTTTTTATTTTAATTCAGTTGGAGTTAGAGAATGTACATTATATTATTTCAGTCTTTCAAATTTATTAAGACTTGTTTATTCGTCCAGAATGTGGTCTAATCTGGTGTTGTGGGTTGGCTTGTGTCTCCCAAAAAGATACTTCAAGTCCTAACCCTGGCCCCTGTGAATATGACCTTATTTGGAAATAGGGTCTTTGCAGATACAGTGAGGTCATACTGGATTAGGGTACCCATCTCTCAATGTCTGTGAGAGGATAAATTTCTGTTGTTTTAAGTCACCTAGTTTGTGTTTTGCTTTTTTTTTTTTCTTTTTGGTAGCCGTAGACAACTAATACATCTGGTAAATGTTCCATGTACATTTGTAAAAAATGTGTATTCAGCTGATATTTAATGGAGTCTTCTGTAAGTATTAATTGGGTCAGGTATGTTGACAGTGCTGTTCAAGTATTATACACATTTAATGATTTTCTGTCCACCTCTGTCAGTTATTGAGAGAGCAGTCCTGTAGTGGAATTGTTTATTTCTTTTTCCAGTATTACCAGTTTTTGCTTCATGTATTTTGAAGTTTTGTTAAGAGGTACAAACACATTTAGAATTGTTATGCCTTCTTAATGAATTCCTTTTCTGTCATCATAAAATGACCCTCCTTATCTCTGCTTATATTTTTCCTTTGAAATCTACATTATATAGTATTAATACAACTACTCCAGATTTCTTTTAATTAGTGTTAGCATGAACTGTCTTTTTAACCCTTTTACTTTTAACCTGTCTGCTTTTTCATATTTAAAGTGGGTTTCTTATAGAGAGCATATAGTTGTTTTTTGATATCTGATCTGACAATGTCTGCTTTTTATTTGATGTGGCTAGACCAATTACATTTGATAAAATTAGTGCTGTTGTTTAATTTAAACCTATGCTTTTTTTCTATTTACTTTTTATTTAAGATCATATTAAATTACAAATTTGAGAAAGCTGACAAATACCACAAACATCAGGAAATCTAGAAATAATATGTTTTTAAATAAATGACTGCCTAAATATATTTGGGTTGCATATCCTTTTACCCTTTGATTCTTCATATGACAATAATTTTTATAATATTTTCTATAAAAATAATAGAAAGATGATCTTCTCTGTCTTCTAGTGTGGTTAATTAAAATTATTTTCCTTATCAATGATGTTTAAAAGTTTATTTTAGTTTCACAACTCATTATAGGAATGATCATGTACATTTTTAGTGTTAGCAAAATTGGAAAACCTCAGTAAATTTTCTTTCACATATAATTTGTAAAATTTGGAGGAATTTTCCATAGACTAGCCTCTGGCTCCAAACATTTCATATCTTATTTCACTTAGCATAGTGGCTTCTGGGTCCATCTATGTTGTTGCAAATGGTAGGATTTCCTTCTTTTTAATGCCTAATAATAGTCTGTTGTATGTATATACCACACTTTTTAAATTCATTAGTCTGTTGATGGACTTTTGGTTGTTTCTATATCTTGGCTATTGTAAATAATGCTGCAATGAACATGGAATACAGATGTGTCTTCAAGATCTTGATTTCAGTTGTTTTGGGTACATACCCAGAAGTGCGATTGCTGGATTATATGGTAGTTCTAGTTTTAATTTTTTGAGGAATCTCCATACTGTTTTTCATGTTTCATCTTTTACCACTTTCATACAATTAACCTCCTGACATTCTCTAAATAACCTCCTGCCATTCTCTAAATATTGCCTACTTTCCAACCTCTGGGCTACGGTACAAGCTCTGGACATCACAATATGTTCTCTGAAACATCTCTAGATCAGCTTCTTATCCTTCTACTCACCCTTCAGCAGTCAGCTTAGTGTCATTGTCACCCAGTTTCATTCAGATGTCCCTCTTTTGTGCTCTTATGGTATCCATCACACATTTATCTTTCTAACTAGACCACATTCTTCTAGAGTTGTTCCTTCATGCCTTAATGTATTTTCTACTATAGTCATTGATTATTTTTGCATTCAAACAAAATAAAAGAATTGTAAGGGAATACTTACTGAGGGAATTGGTGAATTGAGCTGCAGAAGGGAATGGCATGGAAGGGTAAGGTGAGCAACTGACGGATGATGGGTCATGATACCTGTTCCCAGTGCTTTCATGGCGAAAGGTTTTGATGTTCATCCGGTGGAGATAGCAGAGAAGTAGATTTCCTCTTGATATAAGAAAGATGAACAGAGAGGAACTTGGGTGGCTCAGTCATTAAGCATCTGCCTTCAGCTCAGGTCATGATCCCATGGTCCTGGGATCAAGCCCTGCATCGGGCTCCCTCCTCAACAGGAAGCCAGCTTCTCCCTCTCCCACTCCCCCTGCTTGTGTTCCCTCTCTTGCTGTGTCTCTGTCAAATAAATAAAATCTTAAAAAAAAAAAAAAGAAAGATGAACAGAATTGTCTGAAGAAAGAGAAGGGTACTGGGTAAGGAAGAAGTAAATGAATCACTTCTGGGTCTATTTAGAGAAATGTTGTACCGTCTGTCTCTGACAGAATAATTTTTCTGTTGGAGGAAGGAAGTCAGCTTCTTCTGGAGGGTTGGGTCAGATGGCCTGTGAGATCTCTTCCAACTTTTGGATTCAACTATTATTTTCTAAACAAACAAAATGGCTTCTCTTGAAACAACAGTGAAATACCACTATATATCTTTTAAAATGGCCAAAATTCTGAACGTTGACAACACCAAATTCTGGCAAGGATTTGGAGCAACAGAAATCTCATACATTGCTGGTGGGAATGCAAAACGATACAGCTACTTTGCAAGACAATTTGGTGGCTTCTTACATAACTAAACATACTTTTACCATATAATCCAACAATTGTGCTTCTTAGTATTTACCCAAATGAGTTGCTACACATGGATATTTATAGTAGCTTTATTTATAATTGCCCAAACTTGGAAGCAACCAAGGTTTCCTTTAGTAGATGAATGGATTAAAAACCTGTGGTATATCCATGAAACAGAATATTATGCAGCACTACAAAGGAAATAGCTATTGATCCATGAAAAGGCATGGAGAAACCTTAATACATATTACTAAATGAAAGAACCCAATCTGAAAAGGCTACTAAGTGTGTGAGTCCATCTATAAGACATTGGGGAAAAGAGAAAACTGTGGAAGTCATAAAAAGATCAGGGGTTGCTCAGGAATCATTAGGCAGAGCACGATTTTTGGGGCAGTGCAAACACTCTGATATTATAGTGATGGATACATGTCATTATCCATTTGTCCAAATCTACAGAATGTGCAAAACCAAGAGTGAACCCTAAGGTAAACTATGGACTTTGGGTGATTAGTGTAGGTTCATCCCTGGTTAAAAAAAAAAAAAAAAAAAAAGCACTATACTGGTGAGTGAAGGTGATAATGGGTGAGGTTATGTTAGTTCAGGGGCATATGGGAAATCTCTGTATCTTCCTCTCAATTTTGTCAAAAACCTAAAACTGCTCTAAAAAATGTCTTAAAGTATAAATAATGGCTTCTCTATACTTAACATTCTTAACACAGATTTACCAACATAGCACTCACTATTGAATAGAGGGTTCTAGTGTAGCCAGAGGAACACAGGCCTTTTTCAGAATTCAGATTTGAACTTATTTATCAGAGAAGTGTTTTCTAGAGCCTCCTTTCCTGCTTTCTGCTCACTCTTCCTCATCACCACCCTGTTCCTGGTGGCCAACATCTAACAGGATAATAGCAAAGGAGTGATGTCATACGTATCCTAAGACACTTGTTTTACTCTTCCTTATGTTACATTCCTTTTTTGTGCTTGAATTATCTACCCAATTAGATTGTGAATTATGCCTTAACTTTTTATTTACCTTTTGCAGTGTTTATATCTGTCCTTAGCAAGGATTCCATAAATGATTGTTAAGCTGAATTGAATTTCAGCAACAGGGTAAAACAGACCCAACTAATCCACTCTAAATGTTGAAGTAATCTACCAGAGGGATTAAAATAGAAAACAAAACAAAACAAAAACAAAAAACTATGAACATGGGGCCTGAGTATGCTCTGGCATACATGAAAGCATTTCTTGAAATGTGGTAAATTGTCAGTTCTGGCAAAGTGAGAAGGTAGGTATGTCAATTACAGGGTGAGGTGACTAGCACCACTGAGAATTAGGAGCGACAACATAAACTGAGCTCCCGGGGAACCTGGGTGGCTCAGTTGGTTAAGCATCTGCCTTGGGCTCAGCTTATGATCCCAGCATCCTGGGATCAAGCCCAGTGTCCCCTTGATGGGCTTCCTGCTCATTGATGGGCTTCTCCCTCCCCATGCTCTTGTACTCTTACTCTCTCTCCCTCTGTCTCCCCCTTCAAATAAATCAATAAAATCTTTAAAAAAACCAACAACAACAACTGAGTTCCCATGTCCTGACTTAGCTTCACGTGGTCCTCAGTAGAATCTGACAGGCAGAACCCCAGCCTTCCCAACACACACTGACCTGTGGCTCCAGGAAATATTACAAACCCAGGAATTCCATCTGTTGTTAATGTTGATTAAGAATCATACACAGTATGAGTTAGGAAATACAGTATGGGGGCGCCTGGGTGGCACAGCGGTTAAGCGTCTGCCTTTGGCTCAGGGCATGATCCCAGCGTTGTGGGATCGAGCCCCACATCAGGCTCCTCTGCTGTGAGCNCACAGTATGAGTTAGGAAATACCAGAGTTTGCAAAGTAAGAATGTTTCTGTCTCTTCTGTAGGCATCTAAAAATGGAATTATCTGCCAATGGAAGGAAAGAAGCAACAAGATTTTGTAAGAGGAGAGGAAAAGCTTTGATTCCTCTTTTTTTTCTTACAGATTTTCTGTGGCTAGCAAAACCATGCTTATCAGTCCCTTGGTNTATACAGTATGAGTTAGGAAATACCAGAATTTACAAAGTAAGAATGTTTCTGTCTCTTCTGTAGGCATCTAAAAATGGAATTATCTGCCAATGGAAGGAAAGAAGCAACAAGATTTTGTAAGAGGAGAGGAAAAGCTTTGATTCCTCTTTTTTTTCTTACAGATTTTCTGTGGCTAGCAAAACCATGCTTATCAGTCCCTTGGTGTCGACAGCAGAATATCGCACAGTATCTGCCAGGTAGCTGTTGATCTGTAAATCATCCACCTTTCCCAGATTTATTACATTTGCAAAGACCCTAAGGGGCAGCATTCTTCTCAAAGCTGAAAATAATTGCTTATCTTTATAAAGGCAGAGAGAGGCCTGAGGGAAGGAATAATGGGAATAGAGACTAGCAGCAGTGGAAAAAAAAGGAGAATGGTTAGGGAGAAGGGGAGCTTGCATTTTAGGGGCAGACTGACAGTTTGCAAAGTAACATTTTCTTCAAAAATCCAACTGAAGGCATTCACAAGTCTGCACATCTAGTCCTGTTGGCTGGTCTTCTGTAGCAGCAGAGATGGGAGATGATGACAAGGCCATGTGAACCCCAGGTGTGGAAACGATGTTCCCGTGGTGTGCCCAGGGACCTTTTGCCTTCTAGCTGACAGCATAACCTATTTCAAAAAAAATAATAATTGTGTGTGTGTGTGTGTGTGTGTGCTTCCAATCAAGACTGGAGCTGAGAAATTTTCCTGATGGGGTGGAAGTTGTAGCATGCGTGGTCTGTTAGATCTGCTTTATTCGTTCAGTGAAACATAAAGTTACTACCCTACCAACAAACCTAGGATATTCTCTCTCTTTCTCTCTTTCATACACACACTCACCTCCCACCTCCCACGTGCATGCATGTCTACACACACACATCCACCTTCTTACTTTAGAATCAGGTCTCTCTCTATATATGGTTATAGTTAGAATGTATTTTCTCCATCTCTCTCTCTCTCTCTCTCTCTCTCTCTCTCTCTCTTTCTCTCTGATGTTTCCTAGATTAATGGCTAACTTTCCACCTACATTTGGCACTTTCAGGGCTACTCTAATAGGATGAAGACATTTTACTATTAAGGATATTTGAAAAAAAATGTGCCACCAGGCCTAAAGGGAATGACAAAAGGTCATTCCAAACAAATTTTTCAAGCAGGGCTTATTTGCTTAAATCAGTGAAATAAGTGACAGTTTTACCCAATGGCTAATTTGAAGGAGACAAGAAGCACCTGGAAATACAGAGTTTGGTGTGCTTGATAAAAACAAAAACAGTCGCCTTAGTTTATAATTGCAGCTTGTGTTAAAGATTTCTTCCTAATGTGGAGATGTTGCCAAGGCAATAGCTTGGAAATCTTCTACATGGCTGCTTTTCACATTAATCCACATAGGCTCCACAGATATTAATCTTTGTAACATACCTATGCAGTCCAGAAGGGCAAAATACATTTTTTAGTCTGTTTTTCAGGGTAGAAAAAGAGCATTAGAAGACAAGGTTTTCTGGTCTCCTTTCTCCTTTCCAGGACATGCCATCAGAACCAGGCCATGAATTTTGAAATGGCCTTAGTACCTCACCCAGGTCTATGGGGGAACAAAGAACAGGAGACCTTAAGGACATGCAACAGACCAGATCAAGGATACAGCTGATGGTCAGAGCTGGAAGTTGTGCTGCTGAGACAAAGTAGAAGCCAGGAGGAGGAAGCCCAAAAGGAACCAGAGCCAAAAGTCACAGTTAGCAAAGCTCAGGGCCAAAGCGCAAGAAGGAACCAAAGGAGCAATCAATCTTGAGCAGGATTTAGAGTTGATGTGTTTGGATAATTCACAAGAAATGGGGGCTATTCTGTGTTCCCTTTTTTCTCAGTTGGCTCAGAGATACAGACAGATTAAAAATGTGATTTTTTTTGTTGGTGAAATAAATCGAGGGGAATCAGAGACACCTTGGGAGGAGTAACGCTGAAGGAGTTACCACTACTAAACATTATCCCAGCAACACACAACTGGGAAACCAGAAACACACCAGGGTCTGTGGCAAACCCTTGAATCTCACTTGCCTGGTGACTGTGCTGAAGTTAAGCCTCCAAAATGTGGGGTTTATTTATTCTGGCAGCTGAATGTACTGGCTTTCAAGTTTCAAGGAAAGGAAAGCTATGGACAGAATGAAATTCTCACGCTCCCAATTTATAACCTATGGCATTTGTTTGCTAATTATGTTGGTAAAACGTATAACTAGCAACTATTATACATTGTTTCCATAAGTCTCTTAGAAAGAAGGTGTCTTTTATTTCTTAGTAGCCTCTGACAACAGGGCAGAAAAGAGAAGGCCATGTGGCCATAACTTCTACTCTCATGTCAAGGAGAAAGAGCCTCCTGGGGACACGTCATTGCTTCATGTTTCTTTAATATTAAATCTAACAAGTTCTGTGTCAGGTTTAAATCCCCAGTCTGGCCTCATCCCAGAGGAGGCCCAGAGCCTGTCAGGTCTTACAGTGTCCTGACTTTGCTGATTGATTCTGTTCATTGAAATTCAGCAGCAGAGGGAGAAGGTGCCTCTTCCCTGCAGCCAGCTCCTCTCCCAGAGCAAATAAGACTGCGGCTCAAAGGCAATGTAAACAGAGATTTCCATGGCCAATTTCAATACTCAGTTCCTCTCTAAAACCAGTAACTAGACCCACACCAGAAGGCAGACACACCCGTCTGGATAAAGAATGTATTTATTTAGGTTCATGTAGAAACCAAAGAATGAACAGGGTAGATGAGAAAATCCTATCCTGGACCTTACAACCGAGCTGAGAGCTGTTTCATAGAGCCTGGCTGACCGCTTCAGCTCGCTTCTGTACACATGTAATGCCTTGTAGAGTTTGGCGTGCCTTGGGTTTTCAGTTTGATTTTGGCATTTGCTGTTTGCATAGATTTTTCTTCCTTGTGTTTTCCACATATCTCATGCCATTATTAAAACTGTGTTTTGGATAGACTGGTCCTAACAATTGAGTAAAAAATTATGGCTCCGAAGAGTATTGTTTTCAATAGGATCTTATAAACTTCACTATCTGGAAACCAGCTGGCATCTAATATATCCTTATATATCTATATATGTCAGTGTACACAGATATATAGATAGTTCTACACATAAAATATTAAGTATATTAAATGTGTTTTTCTTTAAGTAACTATATGTAAAATCTAACCTCAGTTCCACTTGGCTCGGGCAATAAGCCAGCATCTAGTTTTTCACCTAATTGGCAAATCTACATAATAAATTAATTTAAATAATATAATTTTCCCTTTTGTTTTCTTTAAAATATAATTTGAGATTGGAGTAAGACAGAATATGTATCAATGGAGTTTGGTTCTTTTTTTCTTTCTTTTCTTTTCTTTTTCTTCCTTCTTTCCCCCCAAATATCTGTTATCCTGCAGACGACATACAAAAAAAGAATGACCTTGAAATATTGGGTTGTGACTTCCTTAGACCTTTATATTTTGTCTTTGAGTTACAGAGAAAGAAAGAAAGAAAGAAAAAAGAAAGAAAGAAAAGAAAAGAAAAGAAAAGAAAAGAAAAGAAAAGAAAAAAGAAAAAACACACATACATAAAACTCCCAGTCTGACAGTGAAATTTGCTCCCTCAAATAACACTCCATAGATTATCTTTGGTTATTTTGATAGGCATTATAATCAGTTTTATTTTATTTATTTTTAAAGATTTTATTTATTTATTTGAGAAAGAAGAGAGAGTGCAAGCAGCAGAGGGGAGGGGCATAGTGAGAGGGAGGAGCAGACTCCCCACTGAACAGGGAGCCTGACATGGAGCTTGAATCCCAGGACCCTGAGATCATGACCTGAACCAAAGGAAGATACTTAACTGACTTAGCCACCCAAGTGCCCCCATTACAATCAGTTTTAAACCCATTCATTCAAAATTCAACAACTAGAAAAGGAACAAATTCAAAAGTTAGATTACATAATTAAGTAGTGAATTAAACTCTGTCAACACTTTCAATCCCTGTGTACCTCAGTTTCTTAGTTTTCCATTCTTTCTTAGGCACCCATGAGATTTGGCAGACCCAATCTGAATTATCTGTAAACTGGTTTATATTTCTCAGAGATTCTGCATTTTTAGCAACCCTCCAGTGATATTAATGCTGTGGACATTTTGAACAACAAAGGTTCCAGTGAAAGTAGCATTGTTGTGTCAGACAGACCCGGCTTTGAATGATTTCCCAGCCAATTATTAGTTGTAAAATATTGGGCAAATTTAAATCTTTCGGAGTGTTAGTTTCTTGTAAAACCAGAAATAATATATCTACCTCATAAAGTTTCTAGGAGAATTAAATGATGTCATGTCTGTAGAGCATAAGGCAAGTAATCCAGTTCCTTACTCACAATAGGACTTACTAATTTAGTTTACCACCTTCTCCCTCTCAAAAAAAGCTGTATATTCACCAATTATATTAGAATTTTTAAAAATCGTTATAAGACCTTTGGCATTCAGAGAATTAATATTTGCAGTTTTGACTATTACTAAGTAATTCCAGTAGTCCACACAAGGTAATCATTTGAATTTTGCCGAGGTACACAATGGAATCCTACATACTGAGAGTAGGATAGCTGGCAGGAGTGAGTCACATTCCTCAGGCGGAGCCTATCCAATGCCAAACATCCTCATCTCAGCTTCACTTTATGGTTCTTAACTCATCCCCCCATCCATGCACCTTTTGCGAAGCAAGAAAGTCTGTATTTTATGGAATGTGCCCCTGCTAAACAAAGAAACAGAAAAAAACAAAACAAAACCCAAAACAGACAGCTAAAACCAACCAGTGAATAAAAACAGTGTTGGTGGGGTACCTGAGTGACTCAGTTGGTTAAAATTCTGACTCTTGATTTCAGCTCAGGTCATGATCTTGTGGTCATGGGATTGAGCGCTGAGTCGGGGAGATTCTCTCTCCCACCCCCCTACTCCTCCCTTCCCTCACTCAGTCTCTCTCTCTAAAATGAATGAATGAATGAATGAATGAATGAATGAATGAATGAATGAATAAATAAATAAATAAATAAAATCTTTAAAAACAGTGTTGTCATGGTGTGAAGAGAAAGTTAAACAATCTAACAAATAGATGATGCTTACCTAGAGAAATAGATGCTTGGGATAAATTATGGAGAAGGAGTGCTACGTTGGCAGTGGCTTGGGTCCATGATATGAGTATTTTTACCATGTGCTCCATAAGGAAATGAGGAAAGGCAATTCACAAACTATTTCAATAAATTTTCCAGACAGAATTCATACTGTTAGCTTTATAAATGAGTCTAGTCTTCTATTTATAGAATTATAAAGGTCTTAAGGGATCAATTAAAAGTTTTTAGTGATACTTGACTGAACTTTATGGGAGAAATTCTATACTATAAATGGAATCTGTGATTTGAAGAGTTTGTAAATGTCTCAGGACATATATATTAAGAATGTCAGGGTCTGCTGTGATTATTTTTACTACTACCACATAGTTCCTGTAAATTGTAAAATGCAAATTATTAACTACCAGGTTGGTAATCAAATCATATTGTAAAGAGAGAATTTGCATCTTTAATTTCCTATTTTACAATAAGGCTATGGCATTTGCCAATAGATAGTCAACACCGTGTACACAAAGGTTCATGCTACCAAGTACACAGATGAATAAGACATGGGTCCTGCCCTCTTTTGAGGAAGGGAAACACTGGCTCCATAATGCAAATATAACCCTGAGAATTGGGAGGGTTAATTATCTTGGGAAAGAATATTGGGATCTATGACTTGCAGAAAGCCATAATATTGGTACATTTAAATAGCTGTTAATCCCCTGGTAATCATCTAGGGAGAAAAAAGGAAGCTATCATTTATTATGATACTGAGAGCACAGAGCTAGGTCTAAGAAGTCTGACATATCCCAGATGTGATCAGCAAATCTCAGCACTTTTGATCTCTGTGAAGTCACTTAACTTTGATTGGATACTCCCTATGGTAGGTAGAACTAACACATGTAAAGATAGATATATTTCCGTGAAAAGTGATTTTTACACTCATATCCATAGAAAACGGCAGTCTCATTTTCATAAGGCTCCAAGCAGTCTCAACACTGTGTTCCCTTCATTTGAACTTTGTAGTGTAGCAACGATAATCCCACATTCCATTGTTGTTTGAAGAGTCTGAGTTAAATTCTGTGGACCAGTTAGGCTGTGTTGTAAAAAGACTGGTATTTCTTGGCGCAGGGTAATGGGAGTCAACCACAAGATTGATTAAAATTCAGCTAGGCACTGATTTCTTCATATTATCTTCTGCAATCCTAAATTAAAATGCAAATACTCCAGGGAGGGTAATACATTAAAAGGCATTAGGGAGTAAAGCTATCAAGAGAACTACCAAGGCCTATTACCATCCTACTTCTAATGACTTCCACAGACTGTCACTCATCTTTAGAAATCTTTTCAAGAATTCACTTGGAAGTCTTATCAGAGGAGATTTCCTGGCTTCCCAAGAGCAGGTCCCACTGTTATTGCCCTAGTGAGGAGGGGGAGGGAAAATATAATGTGATATTCAAGTAGTCTTAATCAAAGGAGGGAAATAAACTTTTGTTGAGGGTCTCCCATATACCTGGCTCTGTTCTGTGTGCTTAGAATATGCCATTTCATCAAATCTTTCTCCAATGACATTATGCCATTAATCACCATTTTATGGATAGGAAACTGAGGCTATGGTAGGTTAAGTAACTGTAATGAGGAGCTAGTAAATAGATTTGGGAGTCAAGCTTGACCTACTTCATTTCAAAGCTCATAAACCCAAGAAAAAAAAAGAATCTTACCCATGGAATTTTTTCTATAGCATTTTAGTTCTCTTCCTCACCACCCAGATCCACTTGATTCTGACTTGTTTTATGAAGGAGTTTAGAGGCTCCTTCAAGAGAAGTAATGTAGATTAAAATGTGAAAACATTAACTATTCTGAGATCTATTATTAAGTAGGACTGAGGTAGTGATGGAAAAAAGGCCATTTCCAATGTTCTGTTCTGAAGAAGTACCTCATTTCTTTGTATTTAGAATGTTTAAAAAATTATCTATCACAAAGTTGAACATAATCTTACCATATGACCTGTACCCCAGGTATTTACCCAAATGAATTGAAAACTTATGTCCACAAAAACATGCACACAACTCTTCATAGCAACCTTATTCAAAATTGCCAAAATTGGAAGCAACCAGGATGTAATTCGATAGGCGAATGGGTGAACAAATTATGTTACATCCAAACAATGAACTATTACCCAACAATAATTTTGTAAAAATTGCTATCAGGACACGAAAATACATGGAAGGAGCTTAGAGCATATTGCAAGTGAAAGACGCCAAAATCCTCAACAAGATCCTTGCTAATAGAATCCAACAGTACATTAAAAGGATTATCCATTATGACCAAGTGGGATTCATACCTGGGATGCAAGCATGGTTCAACACTCGCAAATCAATCAATGTGATACATCATATCAACAAGAAAAGACTCAGGAACCATATGATCCTCTCAATTGATGCAGAAAAAGCATTTGACAAAATACAGCATCCTTTCCTGATTAAAACCCTTCAGAGTGTAGGAATAGAGGGTACATTTCTCAATCNCTCAATCTCATAAAAGCCATCTATGAAAAACCTACTGCAAGCATTATTCTCAATGGGGAAAAGTTGGAAGCCTTTCCCTTAAGATCAGGAACACGACAAGGATGCCCACTCTCGCCACTATTATTCAACATAGTACTAGAAGTCCTTGCAACATCAATCAGAAGAAAAAAAGGTATCCAAATCGGCAAAGAAGAAGTCAAAATGTCTCTCTTCACAGATGACATGATACTCTATTTGGA
>NC_048224.1:87522763-87531411 GCF_002007445.2 Ailuropoda melanoleuca | reverse complement strand
TTACTGGTTATTGGTCTATTCAGATTGTCAATTTCTTCCTGCTTCAGTCTTGGTAGTTTATAGGTTTCTAGGAAGGTATCCATTTCTTCCAGGGTGCTTAAGTTATTGGCATATAGTTGTTGATAATAATTTCTAATAATTGTTTTTATTTTCTTGGTGTTAGTCATGATCTCTCAGCTTTCATTCATAATTTTATTAATTTGGGTGCTTTCTCTTTTCTTTTGGATAAATCAGGCCAGTGGTTTATTAAACTTACTAATTCTTTCGAAGAACCAGCTTCTAGTTTCGTTGATCTGCTCTACTGTATTTCTGGTTTCTAATCCATTGATCTCTGCTCTAATATTTATTATTTCTCTTCTCCTGCTTGGCTTAGGCTTTATTTGTTGTTCTTTCTCCAGTTCTTAAAATGTAAAGTTAGCTTGTATATTTGGGATTTTTCTGTATTTTTGAGTCAGGTTTGGATGGCTAAGTATTTTCCCCTTAGGACTACCTTTGCAGCATCCCATAGGTTTTGGACTGATGTGTTTTCATTCTCTTTGGTTTCCATGAATTGTTTAAGTTCTTCTTTAATTTCCTGGTTGACCCAAACATTCTTAAGCAGGATGGTCTTTAGCTTCCAAGTGTTTGAATTCCTTCCAAATTTTTTCTTGTGAGTGGGTTCCAGTTTCAAAGCATTGTGGTCTGAGCATATGCAGGGAATAGTCTCAATCTTTTGGTATCGCTTAAGACCTGGTTTGTGACCCAGTATGTGGTCTATTCTGGAGAAAGTTCCATATGCATTCGAGAAGAATGAGTATTCTGTTGTTTTAGGGTGGAATGTTCTGTATATATCTATGAAGTCCATCTGGTCCAGTGTGTCATTCAAAGCTCTTGTTTCTTTGTTGATCTTCTGCTTAGATGATCTGTCTATTGCTGAGAGTGGAGTGTTAAGTTCTCCTACTATTATTCATTATTATGAATAGTTAATGAACGGATGGACCTTGTTGAGTAGTGGGCTTCACTCTAAAATAATCTGGCTTGGGGCACCTGGGTGGTTCAGTCAGTTAGGCATCTGCTTTCAGCTCAGATCATGATCCCAGAGTCCTGGGATTGAGCCTTGCATCAGGCTCCCTGCTCAGTGGGGAGCCTGCTTCTCCCTCTCTGCTGCTCCCCTGCTGTGCTCTCTCTCTCTCACTCACTCTCTCTCTCAAATAAATAAAATATTTTTAAAAATTTAAAAAACAGTCTAGCTGAGGTGTTTTCTTAGAGGATCCCAGCTATCAATATCAATGTGTCTTTCTGCTGGCTCAGGTTCCGTAGAGACGAATCCTCCATTTTCATGCCTGAGGTTATGAGTTCCTGACAGCTTCTGGGACTAAGTGGAAAAAGAGGCTGGGGCAGATGTGGAGGAAGTTCACCTCTCAAAAGTTTCACAGTTAATCTATTTTCCCTGTTTTTAGTACATTTCTTTTGTATCTCATGGCAAAGTGAAGCTGGACCCCCTCTGGTTCAATTTCTCCTATGAGCAAACCTTTTGTTTTCTTTCACGGTGGGAGAAGAAGTGGTCATTTGGCTGAACAGGCTGGCGGGGGCGGAGATCTATGAGGTTGTTTCTTATACAGATTATCAACTAAGTTTCTGGCTTTCTTCCTCACTCTAACCTCCACTTTCAGAGGTGATTGATACCCCAAATACCTGCGCTTTCTGTGGTTTTAGAACATGCATCTGTTTGTTTCTGAAGTTACCTTGAGGTTTCCCCACCTCAAGCCACTTCTGAGCTTTTTCTAGTTTCCTAAGTTAGTAATCACTCTTCCACCTGATTTTCAGCTTTCAAAATTTTATTGTCATTTCTCTTTCCATTCTTTTTATGCTTGCGCATGTATATATCTTAACACCTTTACTGCCTTCTTAGTGAGATTTCTAGAGAGAAAATAGTAAATACTTGTTCAGTTTACATTTTAACTGGAAGCCAGTTAGTCAGTATTCAAAAATTCCATCAACTCTTGTGTGAAAATAGAGTGACCAGCTCTTGAAGTCTCTGAGACAGGAATAATAAATGCTACTTTTCCTACTGTTGTTCTAATAGCTAATTGATAAAGAAAAATGCCTATATTTAGCATGTATCTTTGGGGAATATGACAGAATGGAATGGGAGCCAAGATGGATCATTGCCAAGGAGACATTTGGGGGCTGACTTCTCTGGTCATATTTAGGATCAAATCCCCACAAGAAGGTGGCAACATTATAATGTATAACTGCTGTTCTGGATTTGTTAGCTTGATTATTACAGGGTGAATACAAAAGAAATAACAGAATATAATCACTATTGAACACGTGGTTTTTATTTAGGAATGATTCTTTTATTCATTTGTTGCAAAGATGAGAAACCTAATTTGGAATATCAATGGAACATTGAGATTTTATTTACAGGAAGTTCTTCAAGCATTTGAGTGTACTTTAAATATTCTCTACTTACAATTTGAGTCTTCACAGAATTATTTCTATATTTTACAGATAAATGTTGCTTTTGTTGCAACAAGTCATAGGTGATGATGCTAACTTCCAAAAAATACACATTCTTGAGAAACCTAACACTAATGTGTGATTTTTTTCCCACTTTGCTTTGTACAGCTGGAAAATTAGGCTGCATTTTTTTTTTTTAAAGGAATGAAATAAATCTTGGCAATTGAGGGAGCTTAGTAACATGTGGCTCACATGCCATCATTCGTGACTTGCCCAGCCTTGTTTCAGACAACTGCTTTATTAGCTTCCATCATCATGAATGAAGATTTATTTCCCATCTATAGGGGACAGTCTTTCATTGCTAGTTTTAGATGCTGCTATGATCAATATTACACAGCCAGAAAAATTAAAAGATAGGAAGAAAATGTGGCAAAGTATGTTTGAGAGACATAAACTAATAGGGACAATCATAAAACTCCTGTAAGGAGACTTCAGAAACTTGAAATTTTTCAGACTAACCAAATACATGGAGTGTGTAAAGGTGCAGAATGTGGAGAGTAGCTGAATGGGAATTACTTCAGACATGTGACCCTGTTTGTAGGAGTTTGTGAGTAAAAAAAAAAGAAAATGAATGGAATTATACTTAATTAGAGGGAAGGAGATATATGAAAAGTGTTGAGTGAGCTGGGGAAATGCCTGGACACTGAAGAATGTCTTGAGTGTTGGGTATGTATAGTGAAATTTTCAGTGAATGGAAACTAACGTTGTAGCAGAGAGACTGACGAAGTGCTGTGGAATTTAGAGTTTGGAGCTGATACAGTACTTATAAAGCTATGACCCATGTGGTCATGTTCCTAAGCAGTGTCACATTTGCAAAAGCACAGGATAAATAGGCAATCCAAGCTGTAATATGATTCTTAAAAATATTTGAGAAATTCCGAGTATCTGATTCAAAACATTTCTTACTAAAGTCCTTTTCTTTTCTAATCTGTAGTACCCAGCTCCCAGGTGGATATGTATAAAGGTCAATAGACACATGTTTTTATTGAACAAAATATCTAATAAACAAGAATAGAACCTGTTTGGGGATATTAACAGTAGGATTTTGAAAAAAGATATTGGTATAATATTGTTCAAGTAGCTTCTAGATAATAGAAGTCTGGACATCCTTTGCTTTGTATCTAACCAACTTTAAGGGAAAAGTGAGCCACTTATGCTCCTTGGCCTTCCCATGAATAGTTCAGAATTCCATTGTTTGCCATGCTATATCTTATATCTTTGGATAAAAGCTTTACTGATATGACTAGGTTGTTACTAAGAGACCTGTTTTTACCCAAGTCCTTCTTCTTGAATTATTATCTACTCATGAAGGGAGACTAGATGGACGAGTTAAAGAAGAGAAATGTTTTTTTGAAGGGGCCACAAGTCCCTGTTATGTATGCTCATGCAAAGATCAAGTTTTACTTTTTATCAATAATATGCCCACTAGTGCACTAAAAGGAGTGATTAGAAATATTTCTGTAAAAATAAGTACATTTGAAACAAAGCAATTGATTTAATAATTCAGCTTAAGTAATGTTATCCTTGATAAGTAATAATTGTGAGAAAAGTTTAAGTTTGCTTATCACAACAGACTAAAGGACAGATCCATTTCATTAAAAAATATTTTCCCAAATCCAATCCCATAAAGTCATACATGATTAAAACAAAATTTGGATGAAAAATCCACATCAGAAATTATCCTTTATTTTAATTTTTCACCCCTTGGAAATCTTAGACTAGATGTATGACTCTTTATACAATCAAATCAGAAGAATAAATATTCATTAAGGACATATGATGTGCCAGGCTTTGCCTTAAGTCCTATGGGAGGAACAAAGGTGGTTCCTGGATTCTTAAAATCTTGTAGAGGAAAATTATTGAAGACTGAAAGTTTAAATAACACTATAAGATGTAAGTAATACTTTAAGACAACAGTGGAAAAGGACATACAAGGGAAATTATCAATACAAGTCAGAGATTAAAATTCCTTTGGGAATCAGTAATTCAACTATTTCACTAAAGAACGGTATTTTTGAAAAATGGTTCAGGAGACAAGCATTGAAAGATAAATTGGGTTAAAATTATGGGCTTTAGATGCCAGGCTAAGGTTTTAGAACTTGATTTAATAGGGAAATTATTGAAAATTTTAATTCTAACCTTAAGTGCAGAAATGACAAAATCAGAGCAGCATGTTGGGGAGATGAGTATCTCAGTTACATGCAGACTGGACAGAGAAACTTCAGACACTGAGATGAATTAAAAGGCTACTTCCCTTTTTCAGATATTTTAGGTTACTCTACGGCTACAAGATAGACCTCTCACCATGCAAAATTTGATTTGGATGTCTAGACTTATGATGCCACACACACACTAAGAGGGTACGAAAAGGTTTACTACTCACATAATGAGGCTTTCTAGGGAGAGCAAGGCAAACTCCCAAGCAGGTCCACAAGTGGCTTAGGAGAACAGAGAGGGGTGACCACTTGGATTTTTGTGGTGTTTGGAGTATACAGCTGGAGGGAGTATTCCCTCCCCTGTTCTGAGGTTTGCATGGTTTGAACTTCCTGATGGTGCCAAGGAGGAAGCACCCAGACTTTCTTATCAGCTTGTCCAATATGGAGCAGAAGGAGGAGGGGAATGATGTGGCTTCAAAGCTGTCAGCAATCAGAAATAAAAAATGGAGTCAGACTCTTTATTACAGACATAAAGTGGTAAGAGTGATAAAGTGCTGAATGAGGTTGTTATGTTAATATTATAATGAACTATAAGCCTCCACCTGATGGAACCTGCATTGTGGAGGCAAGTCTCTGGGAGAATGGATTTTAATAAGCATGTGGTTATGTAATATTCAATTTACAGGCCCATTGAGGGCTTTTGGAATGTTGAGGAGGTCTCTGGGGCTTTGAAATAAATATCCCAGCAACCGTTGACCTTTTGTTCTTTGCATTTAAAAAAAAAATCTAACATATTGCTTATGTTTTGGAGAAAGATTTTTTAAAAAGATGCAAAGCTAAATGGAAATCATGTGCATCTGAGATCAGAGCTATAGATTCTCTTGTTCAATAAATCAGTCAATTTTGGTTTGAGTGCCAGTTACATGTTGTCAGTGTATATGTGCAATAAAAATCATCTAGGAAACCTGTTTAAAATGTCCATTGCTGCCCTCAACCCCAGCGGTTCTGGATGAAAGTCTTGGGTGGATCTCAAGAATGTGCCTCATGACAAATGTTTCTGATACAGGGGTTGACATGACTTACTTGAGAAACATTGCTTCACTGTGTGCCCAGTACTGCACCAGATATTCCCAAAGCTTCAGGCTAAGTCTAACAAATCCCAGTCCATGACAAGTTGACTGTTTTGCTGGCTCTTTCCTTGCCTAACCCATCTTTTATGAGATTTGTAAAAGCAAAAATGAAAGCCAAAATGGCAATTCTGTTTAGTCACTGTTCAGGATTCAACAGTGCTTGAGTGCTTACTATGACAAAGAGCTTTCTATGCTTTTTCTAATTTCACTTTCACAAAGTCAACTAATTACCACATTTTAGTGTAGAAAATTGAGGCTCAGTAAAATTAAGTGACTCAGTAATACAGCCACAGTGGTGAAGTCAGGTTTCAAACCTACTTTTGTCTAAATCAAACCTGTATTATGAACCATGACATCCTATTAATATAGGAGCCTGAGGCTAGCTTTTCAGCCTCACTTGAGTGATGATGGGGATATCCTGGCACTCAGGGAAGAATTAGGCAGCTGTCCATTTAGTTTTCTCATATATTGACTGTAGAATAACAAATGTTGGTCTGATGTCAGAATAGAATCTTCCTCATTGACTGACATCTCAGCCTTTCCATGGGCTTCTGGAAGACCTGAGGTTTGTAGGTAGCTTCCTTGTAAACACAGTTTATTTGGTTTAGAATAGCACTTTTAGGACCATGCATCTTTAAGAGACTACAAGGATCTACAGTGCCTGAAGGAGAGTGAGTTGGGGAAAAGGGATATGACTTGGGGCTAGGGAGAAATGTAGGGCCCAGATCATATAGGACTTTTGGGGTCATGGTCAGAAATTTAGTTTTTATTACCAGTACAGTGAGAAACAAATCAAGTGTTTTAGACAGGGGAGTTAGTGGTCTCATTTTATATCTTTTTTTTAAAGATTTTATTTATTTGAGGAAGAGAGAGAGAGATGGGGGAGGGGGCAGAGGGAAAGGGACAAGCAGGTTCTGCACTGAGCAGGGAGTCCCTGACACGGGGCTCTATCGTAGGACCATGAGATCATGACCTAAGCTGAAGGCAGAGGCTTAACTGAGCCACCCAGGTGCCCCTCTCATTTTATATCTTAAAAATAGCCTTTTGGTGGCTGTGTGAAGAATGGATGAGCGGGAACAGAGTTGAAGAGGGGAGATGAGCAAACAAAACTCCATTTGCCTGAGATCAGTAGTAATCCATTTAGCGCTTAGGATTTTTGTGGAGGCAATGGGGGAGGGTAAAAGAAGATGAATTATGGGCATACCCAGAAGACTGTTTCTAATGAAATACTCCAGTAAACATTTTTCTTCTCTCACCTCTCTCTCCTTGATCTTTGTTGCCTCTCTTCCTCCTTGGTGCTTAGCCTTTTTGCCTCCTGCCTGTACTTTCCTGAATATTCCTCTACCTCTCTCCCGCTGTATCTATCTTCACCCCCTTCTTATGCAGAGCAGTTTCACTCCTGCCCTGCTATCTGCTGGCAAGTTACAACCAGTGTGATTGGTTTAGTGAGCAGGCTGGATGCTAGGGTATAATCCAGAAACCACTTTTGCTCCTCTTGCCACTCTATTCAAATGCTGTGGTGTCTCCTTCCTTTCCCCCTTGATGACAAACCACAGATTCCCAACAAAGGAGTAAGATGGGATTCTCTCAGAGATGATGCAGATCTGCCAGGACTAATGAAAAAGCATGATGTGGAAAGAGAGACCAAGAGGTAAAGGCCAATGAAATTCACTCAGAAGTAAGGCACTAGTGGGATACTCAAAAGACAAAACTTCTTCTGCAAAGGAAACTAAATGACTAATCAGATAAGATCTCTACAAAAGTAGGCACTGCTCAGCTTAATTTTCAAGCTAGAATTGGAGATGCAGATGCTTCAATATTAATGAGGTTGACCTTCATATGTTTATATGCATCACTTAAGGGTATTGATCTGTTAATGATTTTTGATTTGGGGAAAACCCGCTGTCATCATTTAGTCTGTTTAGGAGACTTTAATTTCCTTCTCTTTAACATTCTACTTCCCCACATCCATGGAGTGAAGATAAGAGCTTAATGGTGAACAGGAGGCCTGCGGATCTCTGAGCAGATTCCTCTCTTTCTCTGATGATGATTCAGAAAACAGCCTGGGCTGTGATTATGACCACGGGCTGACTGCCTGAGTTAGTAGTTCAGGGTGAGGAGTGAGGACTTAGAGTCAGTTATCCTTTAATCCGTGGAGACATATTCCCGATATTCCCCAACCTTGACTGGTTTGGTCACTCATACCCTCTGAGGAGCTCCATCACGTGANTTAATGATTTTTGATTTGGGGAAAACCCGCTGTCATCATTTAGTCTGTTTAGGAGACTTTAATTTCCTTCTCTTTAACATTCTACTTCCCCACATCCATGGGTTTCAAGGTCTCTATCTTATGATTAATGAGTGAAGATAAGAGCTTAATGGTGAACAGGAGGCCTGCGGATCTCTGAGCAGATTCCTCTCTTTCTCTGATGATGATTCAGAAAACAGCCTGGGCTGTGATTATGACCACGGGCTGACTGCCTGAGTTAGTAGTTCAGGGTGAGGAGTGAGGACTTAGAGTCAGTTATCCTTTAATCCGTGGAGACATATTCCCGATATTCCCCAACCTTGACTGGTTTGGTCACTCATACCCTCTGAGGAGCTCCATCACGTGAGAGGAGGCCTTTGCTGGCTTCTGTCTCACAAGGAGGAGGAGAGGTCTGAGGTAAGGCATCGATGGATTCTTGCAATACAGCCAAACAATGTGATGCTGAAGATTTAATGGAATCATTTTGTTATCTGTAAAGTGTTATGTAAATGTCACAGGATTTCATTTTAATTTTCTGAGCTGCTGGTTCACAAGACTTAGGACTATTAATGTAATTGGGCTCTTAATTATGTAATTGAGTATATTTAATGA
>NC_048224.1:87481426-87521630 GCF_002007445.2 Ailuropoda melanoleuca | reverse complement strand
AAAAAAAAAAAAAAAAAAAAGAACCTCTGTCAGATTTCTGACCTACAGAACTGTAAAGATAATAAATTAGTATTCTTTAAGCCACCAAGTTTGTGGTGATTTGTTACAGCAGCAATTGAAAATGAATATACTTGATCAAAATGTCATTCTTGGGAAGTCCCTTCTCTCTCCTCTCCCTCCCTCCCTTCTTTCTTTCCTTCCTCCCTCCCTCCCTCCCTTCCTCCGTCCCTCCATCCCTTCTTCTCTTTCTTTCTCTCTTTCTCACCTTTATTATGTTCTTTTTTTGGCTTTCTTACTTTTTTTTTTTCTGGTCTCTTCTCAGTCTTTATGAAAAATAATGCACATTTCTGGGAAGTTCCCCAAACATGTGTTGTAGATTTTCCTGCCACATCTTGTACTTACTGCCCACTCTGCCTGAGTTGTCCCCTCCCCTTCTATACCTAGCAAACCACCACTTATCCTTCTCCACCAAGGTTAATTCGCTGAACTTTCTCTAAGTCCCCCAGTGTAGATCACTTTCTTCATAGAGGCGTTATTGTACCTTCCCTATTTCTCAAATGTATTGCTATGTTGACATTCTTTCTCTCTCTTTCTCTTCTTTTTATTCTATCAGACCTTAAGCTCCTTTTCAGAAGTTACCTTCAGTGGCTTTGCATTATGTCTGGCCCATGGTTGATGTTGATTGAGTGGATGAGAGACTGCCAAGGACCCTTTCTGAAATCTGCTAAGGTTGGTACATCCTCCTACATATGCAGTTCATCATAGGAATTGTAAGATGTTTTTCGTAGAAGAAGAAAATGTTTTCATTTATGTATACCGTGCCCCAGGCAACAGGTATAAGCAAAGAGTCACAGAAAACAAAGTAGGTGAGAAGGAGGCAAATGATTTCTGAAGTTAATTGCATTTTTTCCATAGAATCCCAATTCTTTGGGATTCTTAAAAGGGTAAATACATGAATATTCCCCCCCCCCTCCTTTAAGAATCACTTCTGTAGGGACTAGGGTGGCTGATGCAAGCATGCTGCTAATCTCATTTTTGTTGTGCCCTGGAGGCGTGGGAACAGGGACTGTGAGTCCTCCTCATTCAGATTTTAATGTTGAACAGAACCTTCAGGAAGAATCTGAGTACAGGAACTCTTACAGATAAGGACTTAAAGAAACACAGAGAGGAGTGGTCACAAGAGCATCAAGAATTTACAAAAGTAGAATTAACCTGTTAGTGTAGTGACTGATTATAGAATTATAGAATAAAATAAAATTTTAGAGCTGGAAGGGACTGTCGCGAATATTTACAACAGTGTTTCTGGTGAATCACTGTTTTAATGGCTAGAGCAGTGGAGTCCAGCAGCAGCCTGCTCCGCCCATGCTGAGGGTAGATCCAAAAGATGAAAACAATAGAGCCCTAAGGAGAACCCATCCCCATTCTTAAGGTCATTTATTTGCATATTATTTATCCCTTGTTTTATTCCAAAAATTATTTCAGGTTGTCTCTGAAAATACATATACAATGCTGCGGGATAACTGTATAGAAATCAGAGGAAAGGAAAAATAGGGAAAATAAAGTAAAACCAGAGGCAAGATTAATACACAAAATACTTGAAATAACAGCCTGAAGTGGGTTTCAGATTTGGCTCTGAGCTTCCTAGCTGCCAAACAAAATGAAACATAATTGATTACAATGTTTAGAGTGTCTAAAAATGAAAACAAATAATTTTTTCAGAGATGCATTGCTCTTCCCGTTTGAGAGGTGGCAGAAACATCTCCTGTGAGTTCTCAAGGAGATCAACATCCTTAACACTATTTCTGCAATAAATAAAATGGCAAGTTTAGAAAGACTTCCTCGTTACCTCCCTGTACGCAAGTCAAAGACACAATGCCAAAGCATAGTTTGTAAATGAGGGACCAAAAAGCAATGAAATCTAAAGCATTTTTTTTTCTCTTTAGCGTTTTTAGATAGAAGAGGGAGTGGACTCTAGCTTTACAGTAATGTTTGTTGAGCAATATTTTTTAAAGGTAACCTTTTATTTAAAAAAAAAAAGTTCCATGAAGAATTCATAGTATATTGTCTGTTTAGAACCCAATCTCCAGGTTACTGACAAGAGGAAGTTTCCCAAATATATTTAGGGAATAAACTGACAGAAGGACAGGTTTGACTTTTCTGTATGAACTTTTATGAATATTAAGGGATTTAACCAGGGAGTGTGGCTGCCTAGTTGGCAGCCTCACCTTCACACAGAGGTTGGTAAATCCTTAGGTAGGGCCAAGATTTTCCCCAGAAAATTAACTAATTGTTTAACTAATTTAATTAACTAATTGTTTTACTTCACCATATAGACAGACAATCTAGAAGCAATATGGGATAATACATGCCCGCAGAATTTTTCGCATCATGGAAAATGTTACAATTAGGTGATATTAATCATCTGAAGTATCCATTAGAAAATCAAAGATAGTCTAATTTAAAGAACTAATATAAAACACTATTTAATACAGACTAACTACAATTTAGAGTTTCCGAACTCAGAATGATGGGTTTTGGAATGGTTGATGTTCATTTGTTCCTTTCGTTAGTAGGAAGAGTCGTCTGGTTTATGACACTAAACTGTGTCATCAATTTCCAACTATGATGGAATAGCTTGTGGCATACCTATTCTCCCACTGAAAATTTAAAAGCCATTAAAAAAATTATTTTTGAAGTCTTGCAAAAGCAACCAGGCTTAGATCACAGAGAAAAGGAAATAACAGGAAGGAATTGACTTCAGTGTCTGCTTTTCTCCTTGGGTGTTTGCTGATTCTTGGTGTGGAGCAAGAGATGAGAATCTGGGCAGAGAGCTGCAGCCAAGAGGCAGATGATTAAATAACTAAAAATAGTAACTCTTGGGGGGAAATATAAATATGAAAAGATAACTATGTGAAGAAAAATTGAAACAGAGGCACATCAAAGTCACTAATTATGTATCAATATTCAGCCACTGTACTGACATGTGTGTCCTGCTCTGGGCAGAGAAGTCCTTCTGGATTCCCACAGGATTACTTTGCTCTCCCAACTCGCTGCTGATGGGTGACCCACAAGGGATTGCAACGTCTGCACTAGGACGCTCTCAGTATGTGGTTTGGAAGGTGGATGAGAAGCTCCCCCCATCCAAGGCATCTGCCTGGGACACTGTGGTACTGCCATCCCATGATGGGAATACCACCGCCACAACCTGTCCCAAGATGGTTGATTCTTCTGGGCTCCAGAAAGGGCCAGAGGACAGCCAGAGTCCTGGGAAAGGGCAGGAAGGGAAGGATGGGAGTGGCCTGAGGCACCAGGGAGTGGAAGAGTGGATGGCTGAAAGCCCATCTGAGGGAGAAGAGTTGAGATGGGTGGGGCCTCTCATGGGCCAAAGCTCCAAGCCACCAGCACATGCTCCATTGTCTCATGAGACTTCATTTTAAAAACACAAATTGAAAGATAAAATGAACAATTTCAAGATGACAACCACAGAACAGTAAGCCCCAAGCACAGGGCCAGTGTGAGTATGGGGCTCTGAGAGACTTCATTGGTGGCAAGTTCATGAAGCCCGCCTTGTTTGGGAATGTGTTAAAGGTCATGGCACCCAGTCATCATCCGTTGTTTCTGTCCTTCTCTTGCACCAAGGTCTTTCCTGCTTCAGCCTTTGATTTTTGATGCATTCTACCTCCATCTTAAACAGAGCATTCTTTTTCTTACCAGTGATTAGCTTTATCAGTTCCCCATGTCTGAAATCTTCCACAGAAAAAGTAGAATGAATATACTGCTAATGTCCAGGGATAATGTATTGGTATTCTTAATTTAAACAGCAGCAACAACAAAAACCCCTTTTGTTGATTTTAACTGGGTTGGGTTAATTTTTGTGTATGATTCCCCATCCTTTCTTTATTTTGATCATCAAAGACAGTATTTTATTCTCCAAGGGACCTCTTCCAACATACTAGTTTTCATGGTTTATTTTGAGTGGAAAATTAGAATCTCACACTGGTTTGCAAGTCTGGGTATGATGAATGAGAACATTGTAGGTCGAAGGTCTACTTGGAAAAATACATTTCAAACTCCCAAAGAGGTGAATATGATTGTTTCCCTTAGTTGTTTTTATTTTTATTTTTTTTAAGATTTCTGATAAACAGTGGAGCCCAAAACCAAATAATCCCACTAAAAACACTTTGGGCTAAGATTGACTACAAATTCCTATAAAGCCCTTCTTCTACAAACTTGTATGATCTTCTTACTTGGGCAACCAAAACAGGATCTTGAAATTATACCTTCTCATGGAACAGCTGAGACACTTTGTTTCCTGGCTCTAAAGCAAAATATAATCTTAACATGTGTCCAGTACCTCTTAAGATATACCCTGACTCATCTGCAAACTCCAAGCCCCATACTCCTGCTGTAAGTTTGATGTCTAAATACAAATTGAAGCCTCAGGGGATGTGAGCTGGGTTAGAGTTGAGCCCTACTTATAAAATGCAATTTTCATTTGTTTTCCTTATCTTTCTGAGAGAATTCTGGCTTCTTCAACAAAACTGGGTTGGAAGTATTAGTAAGGAGCCCAGCAGTGTAGGCAATGTAATAGGGAAAAGAAGCCTTTGAGGACGGAATGGACCCTTGAAGTCCAGCATGTCCAATCTTGGACATGAAGCATGTAAAACTGGAGAAGTGTTCTGCAAGCTTAACCACTTCTGGAACTCATTCTCTAGCTCCCAATTTCTCCTTGCTAACAGCTTCCGGAAACCACTTTGTTTCTCTGGTAGAATGCATGCATTGGGGGCAATAGCTGAAATGATGTGGGTTTTGGGAGGTCATGGTGATAGGACGAGAAAGGGCCCTGATTCAGTGTGATGCTGGAGAAGGCTTGTATTGGCTTAAGAGAGATGATTGTTCAAGATACTGGTAGCTTGAATATGGCCATGCAAATTGGTATATGCTACGAATAACCTCCCACATCCCACTCACTGAGAGATGGTTTACCAATACAACACTGTCTGATTTTAAGCCTAGACTACTTTCTAGATCTGTTCTCTGGTTCCCTCTGATTGCTTGTGGCACTTTCTTTGGCCCTTACCTCCAGTTGATAACCTCCAGTTGATAAATAATACTGATTTATTTTTTATGTACCTGCTTCAATACCTGGCCGCATGGGCCGTGATGTCTAGCATAGAGTAGATGCTTAAAAAATGTCTGTTGGGGGGGGAGGTTAAGATGGCGGAGGACTAGGGGACACCTTTTTCAGCCGGTCCCCTGAGTTGAGCTGGATAGGTACCAGACCAGCAGGAATATCCACGGAATCAGCCTGAGACGCAGGAAGATACATCTGGATCTCTACAAATGAACATCTCCAGCGCTGAGTATCGAGGTACGAAGCGGGGAGCCGTGAAACCGCGCACAGATATCGGAAGCTAAACAGAAGGGGGAGGGAGCCGCCGTGTCAGGGCGCCGGGAAGCGGTAGCCACCTGCAAGGGGGAGCGGACAGACCGCGGACCCGCACGCTTGAGACAGCAGGCTGAGAAGGGAGCTCCGGGAGCGCACGCGGGACGGCTGGCGGTTGGCGGGCCACCTGCACGGGGGAGCAGGCGGACTCGCGGACGGCACCCGCGAGACAACAGACTTAGAACGCGAGCTCCAGGAGCGCGCGCGCAGGGCGGCTGGCGGGCCACCTGCACCGGGGAGCGGGCGGACCGCGGACCCGCACTCTGGAAACGGCAGACTGAGTCCGTGAGCCGGGAGCGTGCACCACCAAGCATCTCACGGAGCTCCGGAGCTCCGGTGTGCTCACTGGATCGAGGCTGAGACCGGGAGCTCCGGGAGCGTCCGCGGGGCGGCTGGCGGCTGGAGGGCCACCTGCACGGGGGAGCAGGCGGACTCGCGGTCAGCACCCGTGAGACACCAGACTGAGACGGGGAGCTCCGGGAGCCCGCGCGGGGCGGCTGGCGGCGGGCGGGGTTGGAAACACAAAGGACAGAGACGTGCCGGCCCTGGAAGTGAGGGCTGGGACGCCGGGTGTGGGGCGCACAGCCCGGGATGCTGCAGGGTTGAGCAGCACCAACAGAAACAGAGTTAAAGTGGCCAGAACATCAGTGGAGAACGATCCGCGATCCCTCTGTTCTGAGACAGAGGCTGAATTTCAGCCGCTGCTGCTCTCTCAGAAGAGGCATAGCAAACCGCCAGGGAAAGCCGCCAGAGAACAAAAGCCCGGAAATACCGGCTCACAGGGTGCCCATCCCCATCCCCCCTCGCAAGGGACACAGAGACTCTACCCAAACAGGGTTTTCTGAGTACCGGCAGGCAGGCCCCTCCCCCAGAAGGCAGGCTGAAAAATCAAGAAGCCCACAACCCGGAGCGCCTGAGTGGCGCAGTCACCAAGCACCTGTCTTCGGATTAGGGTGTGTTTACAACGTTCCGGAAAGGAGTCCCTCATCGGGCTTCTCCACCGGGAACCTGCTTCTTCCTCTCCCACTCCTCTGCTTGGGTTCCCTTTCTTGCTGACTGTCTCTCTCTCTCTCAAATAAATAAATAAACTCTTTAAGGAAGAAGCCCACATCCCTAAGATCTCTATAAAACAAGGGCGCACGGCCTGGGTCCCAGTCAACACTTGGGCTCTGGACAACCCTGCAATCTCTCTTCATCAGAATGACGAGAAGGAGAAGTCCCCCCCAGCAAAGAAAAGATAATGAGTCTGTGGCCTCTGCCACAGAATTGGCCTCGGCCACAGAATTAATACATATGGATGTATCCCAATTATCAGAAATGGAATTCAGAGCAACAATGGTCAAGATGATGAGTAAACTTGAAAAAAGCATCAGAGAAAGCGTTGCTGAGAATATAGAATCCCTAAGGGCAGAAATGAGAGCGAATCTGACAGAAATTAAAAATTCTATGGGCCAAATACAGTCAAAACTAGAGGCTCTGACGGCCAGGGTCACCGAGGCAGAGGAACGCGTTAGCGAATTGGAGGATGGGTTAGTAGAAGAAAAAACGAAAATAGAAGCTGGTCTTAAAAAAATCCACGCCCACGAATGTAGATTACGGGAGATTACTGACTCTATGAAACGATCCAATGTCAGAATCATCGGCATCCCTGAAGGGGTGGAGAAAAACAGAGGTCTAGAAGAGATATTTGAACAAATTGTAGCTGAAAACTTCCCTAATCTAGCAAGGGAAACAAGCATTCGTGTCCAAGAGGCAGAGAGGACCCCATCCAAGCTCAACCAGGACAAACCTACGCCACGGCATGTCATAGTGCAATTCGCAAATATTAGATCCAAGGATACAGTATTGAAAGCGGCCAGGGCAAAGAAATTTCTCACGTACCAAGGCAAAGGTATCAGGATTACGTCAGACCTGTCTACAGAGACCTGGAATGAGAGAAAGGCTTGGGGGGGCATTTTTAAAGCTCTTTCAGAGAAAAACATGCAGCCAAGGATCCTTTATCCAGCAAAGCTGTCATTCAGAATTGATGGAGAAATAAAGACGTTCCAAAATCGCCAATCATTAACCAATTTCGTAACCACGAAACCAGCCCTACAGGAGATATTAAGGGGGGCTCTATAAAGGTAAAAAGGCCCCAAGAGTGATACAGAGCAGCAAGTCACAACCGATACAAAGACTTTAAAGAGAAATGGCATCATTAAAATCATATCTGTCAATAATCTCTATCAATCTAAATGGCTTAAACTCTCCCATAAAACGCCACAGGGTTGCAGATTGGATAAAAAGACATGACCCATCCATTTGCTGTCTACAAGAGACTCATTTTGAACCCAAAGATGCATTCAGACTTAGAGTAAGGGGATGGAGTACCATCTTCCACGCAAATGGACCTCAAAAGAAAGCTGGAGTAGCAATTCTCATATCAGATAGACTGGATTTTAAACTAGAGGCCATAGAGAGAGATACAGAAGGGCACTATATTATTCTTAAAGGAAGTATTCAACAAGTGGATATGACAATTATTAATATATATGCCCCCAACAGGGGAGCAGCAAGATACACAAGCCAACTCTTAACCAAAATAAAGAGACATATAGATAAGAACACAGTAATAGTAGGGGACCTCAACACCCCACTATCAGAAATAGACAGAACACCCTGGCAAAAACTAAGCAAAGAATCAAAGGCTTTGAATGCCATACTCGACGAGTTGGACCTCATAGATATATATAGAACACTACACCCCAGAACCAAAGAATACTCATTCTATTCAAATGCCCATGGAACATTCTCAAGAATAGATCATGCTCTGGGACACAAAACAGGTCTCAGCCAATACCAAAAGATTGAAATTATCCCCTGCATATTCTCAGACCACAACGCTCTGAAATTGGAACTCAACCACAAGGAAAAACCTGGAAGAAACTCAAACACTTGGAGGCTAAGAACCATCCTGCTCAAGAATGACTCGATAAACCAGGAAATCAAAAAACAAATTAAACAATTTATGGAGACCAACGAGAATGAATACACAACGGTCCAAAACCTATGGGATACTGCAAAGGCAGTCCTAAGGGGGAAATACATAGCCATCCAAGCCTCACTCAAAAGAATAGAAAAATCTAAAATGCAGTTTCTATATTCTCACCTCAAGAAACTGGAACAGCAACAGAGGGACAGGCCTAACCCACTGACAAGGAAGGAGTTGACCAAGATTAGAGCAGAAATCAATGAATTAGAGACCAGAACCACAGTAGAGCAGATCAACAGGACTAGAAGCTGGTTCTTTGAGAGAATCCATAAAATTGATAGACCACTGGCAAAACTTGTCCAAAAACAAAGAGAAAGGACTGAGATTATTAAAATTATGACTGAAAAGGGAGAGGTCACGACCAGCACCATTGAAATTGCAAGGATTATTAGAAACTTTTATCAACAGCTATATGCCAAAAAACTAAACAATCTGGAAGAGATGGAGGCCTTCCTGGAAACCTATAAACTACCAAGACTGAAACAGGAAGAAATAGATTTCTTAAATAGGCCAATTAACTATGAAGAAATTGAGTCAGTGATAAACAACCTTCCAAATAATAAAACTCCAGGCCCAGACGGTTTTCCTGGGGAATTCTACCAAACATTCAAAGAAGAAATAATACCTATTCTCCTAAAGCTATTTCAAAAAATAGAAACAGAAGGAAAGCTACCAAACTCATTCTATGAGGCTAATATTACCTTGATCCCCAAACCAGGCAAAGACCCCCTCAAAAAGGAGAATTACAGACCGATTTCTCTAATGAATATGGATGCCAAAATCCTCAACAAGATCCTTGCTAATAGAATCCAACAGTACATTAAAAGGATTATCCATCATGACCAAGTGGGATTCATACCTGGGATGCAAGCATGGTTCAACACTCGCAAATCAATCAATGTGATACATCATATCAACAAGAAAAGACTCAAGAACCATATGATCCTCTCAATTGATGCAGAAAAAGCATTTGACAAAATACAGCATCCTTTCCTGATTAAAACCCTTCAGAGTGTAGGAATAGAGGGTACATTTCTCAATCTCATAAAAGCCATCTATGAAAAGCCTACTGCAAGCATTATTCTCAATGGGGAAAAGCTGGAAGCCTTTCCCTTAAGATCAGGAACACGACAAGGATGCCCACTCTCGCCACTATTATTCAACATAGTACTAGAAGTCCTTGCAACAGCAATCAGAAGACAAAAAGGGATCAAAGGTATCCAAATCGGCAAAGAAGAAGTCAAACTGTCTCTCTTTGCAGATGACATGATACTCTATATGGAAAACCCAAAGGAATCCACTCCCAAACTATTAGAAGTTATAGAACAATTCAGTAAGGTGGCAGGATACAAAATCAATGCCCAGAAATCAGTTGCATTTCTATACACGAATAACGAGACTGAAGAAAGAGAAATTAGGGAATCCATCCCATTTACAATAACACCAAAAACCATGCGTTACCTTGGAATTAACTTAACCAGAGACGTAAAGGACCTATATGCTAGAAACTATAGATCACTTTTGAAAGATATTGAGGAAGACATAAAAAGATGGAAAAATATTCCATGCTCATGGATTGGAAGAATTAACATAGTTAAAATGTCCATACTACCCAGAGCAATCTACACTTTCAATGCTATCCCGATCAAAATACCGAGGACATTTTTCAAAGAACTGGAACAAATAGTCCTTAAATTTGTATGGAACCAGAAAAGGCCCCGAATCTCCAAGGAACTGTTGAAAAGGAAAAACAAAGCTGGGGGCATCACAATGCCGGATTTCGAGCTGTACTACAAAGCTGTGATCACAAAGACAGCATGGTACTGGCACAAAAACAGACACATCGACCAATGGAACAGAATAGAGAACCCAGAAATGGACCCTCGGCTCTTTGGGCAACTAATCTTTGATAAAGCAGGAAAAAACATCCGGTGGAAAAAAGACAGTCTCTTCAATAAATGGTGCTGGGAAAATTGGACAGCTACATGCAAAAGAATGAAACTTGACCACTCTCTCACACCATACACAAAAATAAACTCCAAATGGATGAAAGACCTCAATGTGAGACAGGAATCCATCAAAATTCTAGAGGAGAACATAGGCAACAACTTCTATGACATCGGCCAGAGCAACCTTTTTCACGACACATCTCCAAAGGCAAGAGAAATAAAAGATAAAATGAACTTATGGGACTTTATCAGGATAAAGAGCTTCTGCACAGCCAAGGAAACAGTCAAAAAAACTAAGAGACAGCCCACGGAATGGGAGAATATATTTGCAAAGGACACCACAGATAAAGGACTGGTATCCAAGATCTACAAAGAACTTCTCAAACTCAATACACGAGAAACAAATAAACAAATCATAAAATGGGCAGAAGATATGAACAGACACTTTTCCAATGAAGACATACAAATGGCTAACAGACACATGAAAAAATGTTCAAAATCATTAGCCATCAGGGAAATTCAAATCAAAACCACACTGAGATACCACCTTACGCCAGTTAGAATGGCAAAGATAGACAAGGCAAGAAACAACAATTGTTGGAGAGGATGTGGAGAAAGGGGATCCCTCCTACATTGTTGGTGGGAATGCAAGTTGGTACAGCCACTCTGGAAAACAGTGTGGAGGTCCCTTAAAAAGTTAAAAATTGAACTACCCTATGACCCAGCCATTGCACTACTGGGTGTTTACCCCAAAGATACAGACGTAGTAAAGAGAAGGGCCATATGCACCCCAATGTTCATAGCTGCATTGTCCACAATAGCCAAATCATGGAAGGAGCCGAGATGCCCTTCAACAGATGACTGGATTAAGAAGCTGTGGTCCATATATACAATGGAATATTACTCAGCTATCAGAAAGAACGAATTCTCAACATTTGCTGCAACATGGACGGCACTGGAGGAGATAATGCTAAGTGAAATAAGTCAAGCAGAGAAAGACAATTATCATATGATTTCTCTCATCTATGGAACATAAGAACTAGGAGGATCGGTAGGGGAAGAAAGGGATAAAGAAAAGGGGGGTAATCAGAGGGGGGAATGAAACATGAGAGACTATGGACTGTGAGAGGCAAACTGAGGACTTCAGAGGGGAGGGGGTGGGGGAAGGGGATAGCCTGGTGATGGGTAGTAGGGAGGGCACGTATTGCATGGTGCACTGGGTGTTATACGCAACTAATGAAGCATCAAACTTTACATCGGAATCTGGGGATGTACTGTATGGTGATTAACACAATATAATAAAATAAAATTAAAAAAAAATGTCTGTTGCATCAGGGGACCCATAAAAGGTACAGTTTTCATACTCACATTAAAACTAAGAAAAGATACATCTTCCCCAGTGGCATTTTTTCATTCCTTTTTTCACTTTTTAACACTTAATAAGCACCTATCATGTAACAGTGTACTCTGCCCTGTGGGATTTCCCAAATAGTAGGGCATGCTCCCTTTCTTCAAGCTCACAGTTTTCTGGGGAAGACATATCCAAATAATCACAGTACACTTACATCCATGTACAGGTTTCCCTGCTATCTGAAAATAGAACCTTCCTGTGAAAACTTTCCTAAGCTGAAATGGCATAAAGCAAAGAAGCAATTACCATTAATTGATATGGAACAATTTTTGAGCATTCTCATATCCAAAAAATAACCCCTCTTAGGCTTTTCTGATACTTTAGGATACATCTTGCTAACAGATGCACAAAAGAAATCGAGATAAAGCACAGATGCTCACAGATTCTCTTTAAATCTATAACAACTTGATGCTGAAATTCTGAGTGTAGGTCCTGGGGAAGGAGCTGGGCAGGGCCACTCTCCTGACTGTTCCAGCCTGTGCATTGCCTCCATAAGGGTTCACCGCAAAACAAATCCTGAATGCTATTTTCACTTTTTGCCTTGTTTCCCAAAAACGCAATTCCTCTTTGGATTTTTTTGGGGGTATTGAAAACAGGAACTAGGGTAGGTCTTTTGTAAAAGAGAAATGGCTAACACAAACTTTTGAAAAGTGGGGGATATCTGTATTAATAATGAAGTATGAATAAAGATAGCACTGTAAGAATGAATGTGTTAGCGTATGAATGTGTTTTTATAATGAGTGTGTTCAGGATCATTTGCAATAACATAAAACTTGAAACATTATAAATATCAATCAGTAAGGGACTAATTGAATAAATTATAAAACACAATAAAATGGAATAATATACAGCCACTAGAATTAGGTAGGCTTATATATACTGATATGGTAAGAATCTCAGAGACATATTTTTCAAAGGAAAGAAAAACACAATGAAAATTTGTGTGTATATAATAATCCTTTTTATTAAAAGGATGTATATATTTGTATGTACATAAGAATGTTATATGCATACAAAAATTTGTTAATGGAAGCTCAAGGTAGTTCCCTTTGGAGGAGATTGTGGAGAGGTAGATTTTTTGTGTGTTTTTGTTTTTATATTTATATATTTCAGTGCTGTATCGTAAATTTCAGTGGAGACTATGCGACATTTTTGCTTTCTTCTTCATACTTTTCTATAATAAATAACTCCCAAATACTCTTTAGAAAAATACGAGGGACACTATTAGAATGTGTTTAAGTTTATATAACCATTTGGTAATATTCATCAAAAATTTATCAAAAAAACCACCTACCTTTTGTTCCAGTATTTTGACTACCAAGTATGTACCTACCAATATTCCCAAACGAGAGCACAGAGGTTTATGTAAAAGGATGTTTGGATCATCACCTATACTAATGAAAACCTGGGGTAAGATGCCCATCAACAGGAGAGAGATTAAACAAATTATGGTACATCTAAGCAATGGCATATCTGTCAGGCAGTGGTAAAAAAATTAGGAAATAAATAAAAACTTGCAAAAATGCTCATGGTTGCAAAGCAGTATAATACACTCTCATTATAATAACAAAATACATTCATATATGCAATGGCGTTACCTCCAATGAGAGGTGTGATCCTGAAGCAAATTCATAACAACTACAGTCAAATCTGCATTTGTGAGCACTAGAACCACACTCAGCTCCGTGAGATGTTCATCCTTCACAGGTCTGGAAACTTAGCTCTCCCAACAGACAGAAGAATCACACCTTGCATACCAGCCTCTCTCAGGACTTTGTGCTCATTGAGTAGAATAGTGGCCTGAACTTCTCTGTTCACACTGCTTTCCTTTGGTATGTTTCTGTCTGTCTCCATGTATTTTTTATGTGTGCATGAGTAAGTTATAATGCAACTCCAATACACAAACATTCATACATTGAAGAAGATCTAAAGGGCTACCCACCAAAGCATTAACAGTTTATTCTTAAGGGAAAGAGGTGGAGATAGAAGAAGAGAATATTTTTTCTTTGTGCCATTTATATTGTTTGAATTTTTGAGTGTGTATTATTTTATACTTAAAATATCTAACATGAAAATTTTTAAATTGGTATGGTTAACACAAGTTCAAGGATGTGGGAAGGGGCATGAAACAAGAGTTTGGATTTAATCCTGTAGGTAATGAGAATCACATGGAGATTTTTAACCTGAAGGGTGATGTGATTCAATCTGTATTTTTGGAAAGAAAATATAAAGGACTGAGAACTACAGGCAGCACTGGTGAGAGGCAGACTGAGTTTAATGGGTTAGTTCTCTTCTGGTCTTTATATAACAAAAGTGTTTATCTAGTTTTGGGTAGAAATAGCTTGCACTAGGAGTTCATACGGTGTGAAACTCAAGTCTTTGCATGTCTATACAAGCAGGCACACAGTCCAGACATTGAGTCTGATCTTTCAGCTCTAATGTCATCCCCATCTTGTATCCCGCCGGCCCTTAAATATTCACGGGTGTCTCGGGAAGGGGGAAATTCAGTCTGCTTCTGAGTCATATGGGTGAACCAACAGTGGTTAAGGGTAGAAAGCTCCTGGTAGACGTTGGCTTTGCTGGAAATACAGAGATGGAAGCTTCCTGTTCCTAAGGTAGTCAAGAGTGTCAGGGATTGTCTGGGTTGTACTCAGTGGCAATGACTTCCAGCCAACTGACCAGGTCCTTTTGAGTTATAATGATTTCAGTTTCTTCATCTGGTGACATTCATGTGGTACTAATCTCCTTTAGGGCACGTTCAGATGAAAATCATTGTGTGACTATAAGTGGATGAAAGCCCATTGGGGTACCAACCACTGGTTTTGAAGCAACTCATGGAGTAAGGTGACCTAGAGACCCTCGAAAAGAAGAGTCAGGCAGAGAGGGGAAATACCATTTGTGTATTAATTTGACTCCAGAATGTTGCCTACTCTTGTTGGTAAATACTGAGTGCTATCCAGGAACATGCAGTGGGGCTGGGTGAGATCCTCTTTGTTGGCAGAGCCCTATCCTAATGTCAATAAGCCTTTGAGGGAAGGTCACTTCCTGTCCATTGCTCAGTTGAGATAGCATCAGTCTATATTGTCTGAGGTCCACATTGATACCATTCATACAGATTGTTTCTTTGATTATGTACCCAGCCAGTTTAAAGGACTGGCCTTCCCCAGAAGGATGGGTCAAGACAAGTTCTAGTCTTTCACATCACAGAAATTAAACAATTGTCTCCTTTTCTGTTTCTAACTCAAATCTAGGGTCAATCTACTGGCCCTATCTCTTTCTACCTTTGTGGTAACCTTATTTTGGACATTTTGTTATCCTCTCTGCCCACTGATCTTGATTGTTACCACCCTATATAGATCTTTCCAATTCATTCATTCATTCATTCATTCATCCATCTTTTCTACAAGTACTATATTTATTGAGTGCTAATGTGGGTCAGGCACTATGTGAGCCCTTAGAAATATACATATGGGCAAAGAGAGTCATGGTCTTTGTCCTAATGTTGCTTAAAGCCTAGAGAAGGATTGAGATATTAAACAAAGAGTAATGATATAAACATAAAGTCACAACTGTGATAAGGCAGTGATGGAGTGGTACAAGAGAGGTTATATAAAAGAAGAACCATCTGGTCAGGAAAGTCTGGAAAGGCTTCACTGGGGGAGTGACTCTGCTGAGCTCTTCCTTCAGGGGTAGAAAAGCCTGGCTTTTGGCCAAGCTGATCTACTTCCCACCAGAAGGTGAAGGAATATCTCCCAAGTCATTCCTAAAAAGAGAGAGAGAAATAAAGGAGACCTGTTATACTATAGTTCTAGTTCAGCGGGGCTTACTCAGCCATATTCATACACCTGAGGGCTACTCGAGTGACTCTGAAGGACAAAAAGAATAAATAGAAAACAAACAGACGTACCCTGTATATTTATTAAAATATTGCTTAATATTTATATAATATCACTGAAGGGCATAGTCCCTTTCTGATATCTGAATCTATGCGACTATGAAGTCAACCATTTTCCACCTAGTTTGAGCACTTTTTTCCCTCTGAATGTTTTGTTCAGTAGCCAGCCTATTAAAGTTTGTTTCTAATTTTTCAAGGTCCTTCAGGATTTTGATCAGCAATTTTCTTTTCTCCTCATAGAGACATGCTGTAAGTTGTCTACGACTAGAACTGATTCAGTTATTTAATTATAATGCTGAAGGAACTTTGAGAGGTAAATATAGTTGTCACATGACAAATTATGCTTTCTGGAATTCCCAGGTTGGAATTTCCAGCCACAAGCAAGGGTGCTATTTGGCATTTCTGGACAGAGTCTGACTAACAAGCTGCCTTCTCAGGAACTAGGAGTGCCTGTTGCCTGGCAGTAGTTATTAGCAGTTGGGGCACTGTGCCCCACCAGTGATGTGTTGCAAACTTCTCTTTAGAATTCCCCCAGCTAAGAGAAGACTAATGAGTCACAGTGTTGGGAACTAAATAATCAGGCACCTTGATTTTCAGGAAAGTTTGTCTGGCTCAAAAATCACAAAAATTAATAAATGCTGTCTATTTAGAAAGAGGTAGAGGGATGTGTAGGTGTGGAGAGATTTAAATGGGTACAAACATACATACAGTAACTTCCTGTTCACAGAAGGGATGCATAAAAATGAAGGCTTCCAGGGCAAATGGATGAAAAGAATTGCAATTAGTTTGAAATGTTAACATTTTTTAAGTCATTTGATGCTGTATAAAAGTCACAATGCAGTGAACTCACAAATTAAATGGGATTGACTGGGAGTAAAAGAACAAATTAAACAATATAAGGGAGTGTTCAACTATTGCTAAGAAACTGACCAACCCTAACATGTAGGGATAATTAAAGTTAATCCCCAAATAATGGAGCTTATTAATGTTGCAAACAGAGACAGTCCAATTGTATTTATTTAAAATACATATGTTTTGTATTTAAATTGCTTATTGTTTATATCCATTTTTCATTGTGAGCATCATGATCGCTTTTTCACGTGTTGATACAAGTTTATTTCCCATTTCTGATTATAAACAAAACATGTTTACCGTGAGTAATTCAAAGAGATAGAAGGAGAGATGTAAAAGAAATTCACAGAGAAATTCCAACTGAGATCATTATTGCTAAGAATTTTGTCAACGTCCTTGCAGCCACTTTTATGTAAATGTCAGTAGGTAGCAGTGTAATGATTTTGCATTTGCTGAAAGTTTAAGACATTGTAGTATATTCATAGTAAATCTTTTTTCCTCCTACTCCCTGGGAAGGAAATTTTGTTCACTTGGCATTTTCTTCTTTCCCCACCTTATTATTCAGATTATGATAATCACTGAAAAAAAACCAAAGGAAGAGGAAAGCGGGACAAAAAGATGAGTGGTTGGTCAATTTAGAGGCACAGCTTGTAGTTGAGACTAGGAAAAGGCTGTTGGGGACAGAGAGCCTTTAGCAGTTGAAGGCTCTCTAATGCGGAAATGTGTTAGAGATAAAGAAGAAGATGAAAAAGGTAGGGTACAGAGGGTATTTTAGGATGTGGTGCTGTGGGTTAGGAATTATATGTTCCTTAATGTTTTCTGAAAGTTGAGAGCAAAGACTAAAATTACTTCGTAATACCTTTTGATAGCTGGACTGTTCCTGTGAAGGCAACACTGATGAGGGGGATCACAGCAGGATCTGGGATTGACATGATTTACACATAAATGGGATTATATCAACTCTACTGCTTTGTAATTCCTTTTCATGCAAAAATATGTCATGGAGTTTCTACTCAAGTCAACAAGTATAAATCTCCATGATTCTTTTTAGTAGGTGTGTAGGTTCTCTTATACGAATATACCTACCGTATCTTGTGTCATTAGTCCCATGTTGGTGGATATTGAGGTTGTTTCTAATTACAATGAACATCTTTGTGTATCTTTGCATATTGATGTGGCTATCTCATTGGGATAGATTACTAAGTATAAAATTTTCTGTATAAAATGATAGATACATTTTGAGTTTACTACATAGTGTCAATAGAAAGTCATGCTAACTTACATTCCCACCACTGAGTGTAAACGTCCCATAGCCACACACAATCTCATTCTTATCATTTATTAGTTGGTGAAGATAACTACAATATTGAAGGCATGTATATGAAGAAGCTGACACCCAGGGAGGTTGAGGGACTCTCATTTAAGGTGTTGGAACTGAGATAGTTCCAGACTGTTGGCCTCTCCTAGAGGTGTCCTGCACCTGAGATAGCCAAATGATAACAGTGTCTCTTAGGCCACATGGAAACTAATGCTGCCCAGAGGATAAAGGAAGACACTTAAAACTGGCAAGTGAAGCTAATTTCAGTTCAACTCATCTGTGTAACAGGAGCACACACACCATGGTGTTAAGATGATGTGTGTAAAAGTACTTTAAATCACTAGAGATTGAGGCACCACTTGAGAAAACAACTACCCCCTTTATCTGAATAGTTTAGGACTGTGTGTGTTTCACTAATAGAAAGGAATTATAAGCCTTGTGGTTTGACCTTGCAGTTCAGTGACATTTTTATCTTCCGAAATCTGATAGCAAAATTCCCAGTAAATGAAGCATGTATTGCAAAAGTGCTGACAGGGTCAGTGCCAATCTGGACCACTTTTCTTTTTGATACCCTGATGATTAAAAGACAGAATGTCCAATTCTATACTGTCTTGTAGCAAATGTGCTGTAGACAGTATCTTCCTCTGTAAATCCATGTCCCCAAGTTGTGTCTGACCTTGGCAAAGGAACTCTGCTGACTCCATGCTTATTTATGTTCATTTTGTCTCTAGAAAAGCTGGTTCAGGCAGCCTTCTCTGAGTTTATTTTACCAGCTCAGGTCCTGCTGGACTCTTAAGGATTTCAGACACCAGAACAGCTGTGTTTAACCTTATCTGTTAGTCCCTGCCCAGGAAACCCATCTGAATTGGCAGTGCTTCTCATAACACAAGTGACACCAAGTTACAAATGGAAAAAGTGTCTGGGTTAAAATAAACTGTCACCAGACAAAAGCTTTCTCCTTCCATTTTCTTTTTTTCTGAACTGGCGTTGATCTTATTTTTAGATGATTTGTTGTTCTAATCTTTTTAAAAGCACTTATCTCAGAATTTCTGATCAACAATAAGAAGGGGGAACAGTTATCTGCTTGTAGTAATAAAGACCCAAATCTAATTTTGCAGTTCTACCTTCTGTTTCGAAATAGAATAGCACAGAAAAAGTGAATTGTGGACCTTGCAATTGGAGCGTGTCTTGGGTTGCCTGGTTACTGGGACTCTCTGGAGATTAGATTGTCAGGATATTCAGATGCACGGAAAAGCAAACAAACGAAACTCTTACCTCTCTGGTACTACCTCTGCAGGGACAGGATAGCCTCTAAGATTGGAAACCTACGTAAGGGGGGAAAATTGTTTCTGTTAGCAGAGGATGATGAATGGTAATTATTTTCAACTATGTCTTCCCTAAAAGGTGGTCTCACCACCTGAGAGACATGGTCAGTGGGAAGTGCCTACATTCAATATGATGACTTTCATATTGCTTAATTCTGGGAACCTTCAGATGATTATACACAAGCCTACTTTTCTTCAAAGTAGAAGAGTGCAATCTGCGAAGTAAGAGAAGAAGGTCTTGTAACTCACTGGTCTTGAAAGAAGTCAAACAGAAGCAGGCTTTCAAGTGTCCCTAAGGAGGGCACTGTAGGATTTGTGTTGGAAAGGGATCTGAAGACCCAGAAGTGACTAGCAGGTCAGAAATGTAGCCAGGCGTCAGTTTTCTTCCATCAGCTAATTCAAAACTGTCTAAGCTTCTGCCAAATGATGTTCTTAGCTCAACATCATCATTCCTCTTTTCTGTAATATATCCTGCATGACAGGAGAGACATCCAGAATGCCATTTTTCTGAATCCTTTTCCAGTAGAGTTCTGGGTTAAACCTGCCAATGATAGGAACTTAGGTGAGATTAAGAAGGCAGAAGAGGAGAAGGTAGTTTTCTCTTATGACAGCCATGGGTAGGGAGCTGTGATCGTCACTGATGGCTTCTCTCAGCTCTGGGGTTCCTTTAGATAGGCAGCTGAGGACATCAGTGGTGGTTTCCCTGTGATCACTGCAGGTCTCCTAAAGTGGCCTCTTAACCCTCGCTCCCCCAGCTCTTCCAATGGTATGTGAAATTTGAATTTTCTATATTAAATATCTCTTCACTCAAAATTCAAACAGTCACTTTTTCCTCCCTGAATAATCTTGAATGACACAAAGGCTTAGGCACAAAGTCCCGATACTTTGGTCAGCATGTTGATAAATCCAAATTTTGATTAGCACCAAATTATGACCAATATGTGGCTTACAGACATACAAAGATACATATGTTATAATTTCATCGTAATAATGTTCAAAAGCAGACTGATTTGTGTTATTAGAAGTAAGGATAGTGTTGGGGAGAACTGAGGGTATGGTAGTTGGGTGGGCCATGAGGAAGGCTTGGGATTCTGGTGAGGTTTGATTTCTTCATCAAGGTGGTGCTTAGTTGGTTGAGTTCTTCTTTGTGATAATTCCTGAGCAAGAAAATCATAATTTATGCATATTATTTGGAGATATTAAACTTAAATTAAAAATTTACCTAAAAATTTAAAGTTTGTAGGAAATTTTAGTTTTAAATGTCATTCCTAAAATGACAATTTAATCATTGAGTCCAGTCTTACTCTTTGATACAACTGAGGCAGCAAAAAACCCAATGACTTGCTCAAAGTCTGCCTTCCAGTCCAGTTTTCTATCCATTTATAATCTGTTATAATCTGAGAATTTTTAAAAATCATGTTTTCCTAATGATGTTTTCCCCTGTTTTTTTTCTAATTATAGTTAAATAGAAATAAACTTTCACATAAAAATAGATAAGAGGAGTCATTCCAAGCTGATTTGTCATCTCAGGCATTACTTAAAAAATGTAAGTCCAGTGAAAAGTTCTATGGGTAACATTGGTAGAGAATGTGCCAATCTTGCCAAGGTATTTATTTATTTATTTATTTATTTATTTATTTATTTATTTTTTATTTATTCGACAGAGACAGAGACAGCCAGCGAGAGAGGGAACACAAGCAGGGGGAGTGGGAGAGGAAGAAGCAGGCTCATAGCAGAGGAGCCTGATGTGGGGCTCGATCCCATAACACCGGGATCACGCCCTGAGCCGAAGGCAGATGCTCAACCGCTGTGCCACCCAGGCGCCCCTGCCAAGGTATTTAGAATTGAGGAGTAGGAGGCAGAGAAGCCGCTTCAACAATGGACCATTGTGAATTGGATGTGGCTCTAAATCAAGCAAAAAACACATACTGTAAAATGTCATCAAAAAAGGTAAATCGGATACTGCTTGAAACCCCGAACTAATTTTGTCCATTTATCCATTTCTCATGGTTTCTTTCTACCTTTGTGCCATCTAGATAGTCATCTCAAGGCTTGAGATTCCTAAGGCCTATTGTACCTAGTGTTAATTTCCCTGCCATTCTTGCTCTGAGAATATGTGCTGACTTATAAATGCCTGCCAAGTGAACCCTGTATTGTAAGGAGTTTCACCAAAGGAGGGCTACTTCCCTGAGAGCCAGGAATTTCATTGTTAACAAAGGATGAGAGAGTTCTTTCTGGGGGCCTAAATGGTAATGTATTCTAGGACATTCTAGTTTCATTATAATACCGTATGGCTTTGAAATCTTTTAATGCATTAGTTTCAGAAACCAGCAATAGTGTATAATTTTGAGATTCTCAGAATTTTCTAGGCTTGTGTCCAGCACAATTCAGAAAAGACTATGTCTCATAATCTATTTGTTCAACATATATTTGTTGAACTTCCACGATATACCTGGCATTGAGCTAGGTGCTGAGGTCACATGATAAATAATATTCAGTCTCTGCCCCCAAGAAATTCATGATTGGTTGCAAAACAGTCATACAAAATAATAGTTTGGGTACAGGAATGAATTTTGGTACTGTTTAAAGCATATCATTTAAGTTCTAACTATGAGTTTTAAATTCTGTTTCCCTGATAGCTCTTTTCTGATGAGCTTCCAATATGAGGCTCACTGTTATTTTGGATAAAAGGTTATTTTGAAAATTCATCCTGCTTAACTACATTTAAATGTACTAAACATGGGTATAGTTTTGGGGGCATTTCAAGGTCAGATGATGAGAAGAATATACCTATAGGAAATAGGCTGGGATTTCTTGCTTAAAATTGATACTGATTAGAAGTATTGGGAGTAGGGAATTTTGTAGCAAAAAAACTTCTGTAATAGTTACTTATACACTGTTTGAGAAGGTTCTAAAACATACTGATGTTGTGTTTAAAGAAAGGAAAAATATAATGTTGAGTATGTTTAATTGTCACCTATCTATTATTAGACAATACTAAAGGGCAAACAGCTCAGAGCATGGAAACTTAAGGCTATCTTTTCCAGACTGTGAGTTTCTATATCTTCTCAGAGCAGAGAAATTCTATCTTAAAACAAAAGATACCTACTTGCAATTATCCCTGATTTGTTGTCAGGGAGATCAATTATCTGCCAAATGTGATCAGGGACTTGAACCAGAAGAGATTATCAGTCACTCAAGATGTCATTGACCTAATTTTTATTGCCCATGGGTTTAAATGAATCAGTGTTTGCTTAAAAACTTTGTTACATGATTCTCCTTCAGCCTGATGGAAAGTTATGGTGATGAGCATTCAAAAGACCAGGGATCACAAGTAATGTGACTTGGGTCAGATGATGGGACAGGCAATGAGGTTGAAGTAGAGGGTGCCCACCCTGAGTTCAGGGGCAGCGTCTGCTTAGCTGCGACCAATCACTGCATATGGGGATGGAGGCCTAGTACATTCAAGAGAACCTACTCTAAAAGGAAGCTGGAAATCTGCAGCTTTGGGGGTTTCCCTAATTTTTAATGGCTGTCAGTGCAAAAACTAGAAAAAGAGAAAAGGAAAATATGTGTGCCTCCAGCTACACTGTGGAAAACTATGAAAGCCCTTTGCTTTCATGGTAACAAAAAGAAAAACCCATACAAAACTCAAATTATACTTTTCTTTGGGGCTAGCAAAAAGCAATGTAGACACAGGGAAGCCTTGATAAGCAGAATTGGCTCAACAGTTCTCCCTCCAAACCCAAATTTGGCTGAGGAGTCAACAGTAAAGAAAAGGATGGTAAGCAGAAAGGAAATAACATATTACCTTATGTTCCTGTGGTAATCGAATTCCAGGATCCTGAGTTGAATCTAAATGTGACCCCCCACTAAATAAATAAATAAATAAATAAATAAATAAATAAATAAAATCCAAAATATCTTCAACTACAGCCAACCTTTCTTGTAGCTCGAATATTGAAAAGATCAAAAGGCAGTGGGAAGGAAGGTTGGGTGTGGTCAACATCAGTTTTCATCAGAGAAATGCAAATTGAAACCACAGTGAATGAGATACCATTTCATACCCGCTAAAATGGCTAAAATTAAAAGTATGACATCAAATGTTGGCAAGGATATGAAACAGCTGGAAGTCTTACACACTGCTGGTGGGAGTGTAAAATGAAATAACTACTTTGGAACAGTCAATGGCGGTTTCTCATAGTGTCATGTATACCTATTTATGAAAAAGCAATTCTGTTCCTATGCATATACTCAAGAGAAATAAAAAATTATGTCCTCCAAAAGACTTGTACCACACTTTCTTTGTATCAGCTTTATTCATAGTAGCTTAAAATACTCCTGAAAATAACAGGTGTTATTTCTATCAAATCCCAAAAATGAAGGAATGTATAAATAAATTGTGACAGCCACATAGTGGAATACTATTTAACAATAAAAAGGAGCAATCTACTGACATATGCACCAACAATATGAACGAATCTCAAAAACATTGTATTGAGTGAAAGAAGCTAGACACAAAATAGTGCATATTTGTAGATTTCTTTTCTATGAAGGTCAAGAATACCAAAAGCTAACATAGGATGATAGAAATAGTAATAATGGTTGCTTTTACAAGGAACGGTCAGTTTTTGACCAGAAAGGGATATAAGAAAACTTTTTGGGGTAATGGAATTATCAGTATTCAGTGTGGTTAAGGTATATGCATTTCCCTTTGTAAAATTATATCAAAATAAAAAATAAAAGTCTAAAATAATAACAATCATATTAACATGTGGGCCAAATAGAACAGTTTTATGACCTGTTTCTACCTGTGACTTTAGTCTGGTTATGAAAGAGCCCTGCCTGCAGGCACCAACCCAAGGATTCATGGATGGAACAATGGCCAATAACCACTCCTCTAGGCTCAGAAGGATCTCCTTATTGTGTGGGCTTCTAAGAGATGCCCAGTGTTTTTCAGCAAGATGCATAGGGGTGATCAAAGCTTCTGGGTCCCTTTCTATGCCCAGCTTGTGCTCATCACATCTCCCACAGTTGTGGCCTGGACTTGAAAATGAGGTTCTGTTGGCTCTCATCTCCCTGGCTTGGTTTTTGGGTTATGATGTTCTCTTGAGCAGCTTCTTCCTGTGTTTAGCTCTTCTAGGATGCTGCCTAAGATCTACCATGTTTAACCTGAAATAGTTTGCTTGAATCACAGCCCAGCTCCCCTCTAAATCAGGAGGTCTTCACCCATGTCTGACCTCTAACAGATCTCTGGGTAGAATTCCAGAACTTGAAAGCAAAAATGGCATCTTTATTTTTTACTAATCAGTGATGAAATTTTGCATTTCCTTTCATTATGAATGTAAGCAGCAAACTATAATAATATTAACAGTACCTGTGACCATCATGATTAGAAATCACAGGTAATTTATGTTACAGCTGTGCAGGTATCTCAAAATGACCCTCACCATTTCAAAATTATGGTAATTATACTTGCCATAAAGTCTTCTTATTTAGTCAAGTAATAAAGATATATATCTATATATATATAGATATATATCTATAGACATAGATATATATCACTTTAAAATACTTAGATAACAATTTCAATATAGTTGCTTTCCGTTGTAACACTATGCATTTTATTTATGTATTTGCAAACATTTCAAGAAGAGGTCTGTATTAGTTTTCTATTGCTGATGTGAGAAGTTACCACAAACTTCGTGATTTAAAACAACACAAATTAATATCATATTGTTCTATAGGTCTCACTGGGTGGGATCTGACATGGGTCTCACTGGGCAGAAAGCAAGGTGTCAGTTGGGCTGTGCCCCTTCTTTAGGTGCTGGGGAGAATCCGTTCTTTGCCTTTCCCAGCTGCTAGAGGCTGCTTGCAGTCCATGGCTCAAGACTTCCTTTTTCCGTCTTCAAAGGCATGTTCGAATCCCTTCTCAAACATGTCACTCCAACCTTCCCTTCCACTTCCCTTTTCACTTATACTTTTGTGATTGCATCAGACCATTTGAATGATCCAGAATAATCTATTTTAAGGTCAGCTGATTAGCAACTTTAATTGTCATTTGTCATGCAACAACATAGTCCTACGTTCTAGGAATTAGGTGAGGACACATCTGAGGGGCAATATTCTGCCTATCATAGGGTTCATAGATTTCATCAGAGAGCCCAAGGGGTCCATGGTATAAAAAGTCTAACACTGTGCCTAAACCCTGGTCTGACTCATGTTGCCTGGTCCAGGCTGTCCTACTGAATTGTGCCAGCCTCTCTTTGGGTACCTCCGTAGCCAATTGGTTGGAAACCCTGTGAGAGGCACATCCAAACCAAATCTGGGGAAGCCTAGGGTCTGAAAGAGGAAATTACGTGGACTTCAATACAAAGGGTCCTAGCCAAAGTGCCTGGGAGCCCTTTTACTGTGAGTAACACTAGGGAAATGGTCCAGCTACCCCCTGAGGCCGAGGCAAGACCCTGTTCTGGACTTGTGGTATTACAGGGACAGGGGACATGAATATGCCTCCTCCATTGGTATACGACAAACTTGAGACACCTGTGAACTGTCAGAGATCCCAGAACATGGAGCAAAGAAGAAACTGGAGATCTGAAGTTGGATAGACTAGATTTCTGAACTTTCTGTTGTTATTGGACCATAAAGTCTTAACCTTTGCACTCTGGGGATTTATATGCTAAACTGAGTAGAGGGATATCCTAGTTTTATAGAAAACCTTTAAAGTAGAAAATAGTTATTGAAATGAGAAGGAGAGCACATGATCCTTCAAACTAGGGCCTTAAATGATAGCTCAGTAATACCCTTAAGTTTCATTGCCACCTAAGCTTCATGAGAATATAATGGCCTTAAAGATATGTTGTCCTGTATTTCTTTGCCTGATGACTTTATTGCTATTTTCCTCAATAAAATTGTATTCAGTGCAGAATTGTCAATCGTCATTGGTCTAAAAGTGAAAATACCTGGATTTAGCCTTGGTTTTACCTCGAGCCAGCAATATGATGCTAGCAAATTATTTAATGACACCTGAAGAGCTTTTTAAAAATTTAGGTAGCTAGGGCATCATACACACACTTTTTGAATCAGAAATGTCACTGAAGAGCACTGTTACTGAACATCTGTGTATTGAACAAACACCTGATGATTCTCACCATTAAAAGACCACTGGATTCAGTAACTACATTCTGGTAGTGGATGTATTCAACCTTCCTAAGGAAAACCACCAGGAGTCTTAGTGCTTAAAATAACAAGACACCAAGGGGTCAACTTTGATTTCACTTCCATTGGTGAATAATTAGGTAGTACAAATGGCATTTTCTTGCAAAGATCTCTTTAATAAATGGCAATATTTTTCTTCTGGCAATCAATACTGGGGGTTAGTTTGCNGCTGCTTGCAGTCCATGGCTCAAGACTTCCTTTTTCCGTCTTCAAAGGCATGTTCGAATCCCTTCTCAAACATGTCACTCCAACCTTCCCTTCCACTTCCCTTTTCACTTATACTTTTGTGATTGCATCAGACCATTTGAATGATCCAGAATAATCTATTTTAAGGTCAGCTGATTAGCAACTTTAATTGTCATTTGTCATGCAACAACATAGTCCTACGTTCTAGGAATTAGGTGAGGACACATCTGAGGGGCAATATTCTGCCTATCATAGGGTTCATAGATTTCATCAGAGAGCCCAAGGGGTCCATGGTATAAAAAGTCTAACACTGTGCCTAAACCCTGGTCTGACTCATGTTGCCTGGTCCAGGCTGTCCTACTGAATTGTGCCAGCCTCTCTTTGGGTACCTCCGTAGCCAATTGGTTGGAAACCCTGTGAGAGGCACATCCAAACCAAATCTGGGGAAGCCTAGGGTCTGAAAGAGGAAATTACGTGGACTTCAATACAAAGGGTCCTAGCCAAAGTGCCTGGGAGCCCTTTTACTGTGAGTAACACTAGGGAAATGGTCCAGCTACCCCCTGAGGCCGAGGCAAGACCCTGTTCTGGACTTGTGGTATTACAGGGACAGGGGACATGAATATGCCTCCTCCATTGGTATACGACAAACTTGAGACACCTGTGAACTGTCAGAGATCCCAGAACATGGAGCAAAGAAGAAACTGGAGATCTGAAGTTGGATAGACTAGATTTCTGAACTTTCTGTTGTTATTGGACCATAAAGTCTTAACCTTTGCACTCTGGGGATTTATATGCTAAACTGAGTAGAGGGATATCCTAGTTTTATAGAAAACCTTTAAAGTAGAAAATAGTTATTGAAATGAGAAGGAGAGCACATGATCCTTCAAACTAGGGCCTTAAATGATAGCTCAGTAATACCCTTAAGTTTCATTGCCACCTAAGCTTCATGAGAATATAATGGCCTTAAAGATATGTTGTCCTGTATTTCTTTGCCTGATGACTTTATTGCTATTTTCCTCAATAAAATTGTATTCAGTGCAGAATTGTCAATCGTCATTGGTCTAAAAGTGAAAATACCTGGATTTAGCCTTGGTTTTACCTCGAGCCAGCAATATGATGCTAGCAAATTATTTAATGACACCTGAAGAGCTTTTTAAAAATTTAGGTAGCTAGGGCATCATACACACACTTTTTGAATCAGAAATGTCACTGAAGAGCACTGTTACTGAACATCTGTGTATTGAACAAACACCTGATGATTCTCACCATTAAAAGACCACTGGATTCAGTAACTACATTCTGGTAGTGGATGTATTCAACCTTCCTAAGGAAAACCACCAGGAGTCTTAGTGCTTAAAATAACAAGACACCAAGGGGTCAACTTTGATTTCACTTCCATTGGTGAATAATTAGGTAGTACAAATGGCATTTTCTTGCAAAGATCTCTTTAATAAATGGCAATATTTTTCTTCTGGCAATCAATACTGGGGGTTAGTTTGCTTTCTATCTTGCATGGATCTGGAATAAAACTAAGTTTGAAGTCTTCCTCCATGAAAACAAGTTTACCAAATATCAATCCTTTTAGCAAACCATTGAGATTTAAATTGCACCTTAATATTATTCTTCTATCTTCTAATTTAGCCAGAAGATTTTTGTGGGAATAAAAATCTGAAACCCGAAGGAAGGGTTGAGGTGGGAGGGAGACAATTTCACAGGTTTAGCAGGTAAGAATTGGCATGCTAACCCACATTTATAGTGTTTCTTCCTCTTCACTAAGGTTAAGCTAGAAAAAAGTATTATTTCTCCAAACATTTCTTCTGATCACTTTTGTATGATTGTCATTTACCCATCTTGTGCTGAAAGCCTGAACCCAGAGAATTGACTTCATTTCTGCACTGTTGATTGAAAAATTATGCCAAGTGCCATAGGCACTTTCATCTAAGGAGACTGATTGTATCCTTTTTTTTTTTTTTCAGCTGAAGAAATAAGGAAAAACGAGAAATAGGTGAAATGCATTTTTTCTAAATCTACACATGTGCATGAGTGTGCATGCATGTTCATTTGTGCATATCCACAAACATGAACTAAGCTCAGGTTAGCAACCTCCAGGTTATGATGGGAGGCCAGGAACATTCCCTATTTACTCTAGCAAATGAGGGCATAAGGATGCAGGACAATGGCTGGCAAATTGCCCTATGTTCTTTTCTCTGATATTAGCCTGGCTGGCATGCAGAGACTCTTGGGAAGTACTGTTACAGGTACTAAAGTCAAGCCCTGTGAAGCCTGTCAGGCTGATGGATGGAAATGAATCTCAAAAGTCCATCAACCCTGCCTGTCAAACACCTGCCAAGCATCTTCAGGGGAAGACATGCCAGGCTGACTCAACAGAAAGCTTAGCATTGCCCAGTGGGAAAGGCTGCTAGAGAAAGTGAAGAAAGACAGAAGGGGGGAAATAGCCTGACGTTACATGGGAAGAATCTGTTTGACTTGTTAGGTCTGATTTCTTTGAACAATCAAGGCAGTTTTTCTGGGTGTCATCTTAATTACCTTCTGTGTGAAGGGGGAAGAAGGCAGTAAGTGGCAACAATTAATTTTCATTATCAATTGATAATTATTATTATTTTATTTCTAGGAATTATTCTGACTCACAAAGCATGTTATATAGCCATCTGTTTTCCCCTAAAGATTAATTCTGTTAGATATATTCATTTCTGTCTCCTCAGAAGGTGTACCAACATTGCCAATAGTGGGCATCTGTGTGTGTGAGGGAGAATGGAGAGGGAAGGATGGGTATTTGGTGGTTATTCTTTTTCCTATGGGTTAAGTTTTGTGTCCCTTGAGGGAACCCTTGAAATTTCTTTTACTTTCTGGTCTCCAAACTCCAGTGTCCATTCTCAAATAGGAACAGATGCTATGTAGAAATCAGAGCTACCCTGCAGGCTTAGATGGGAAAGAAACTTTCTCAAGGTGGTACTGAAGAATTCATGTGAATGAAAACTTCAAAGGAGGAAGAAGGTCTGGGTTCTTTTCTGGGTTGGCACTGTTTTTAGAAGGCACTTTACTTATCCAGTCAGTTTTTATTTTTTTATTTTTCTTAAAAAATGGAGAGAGTAGTGCAAAAGAGGCAATAACAAATGAACATAATCATCTTCTGCTTTTCTGCTTTCTGGTTTCTCCTTTTTGCTTATTTCATACTCTAAAAAAAGTCAAGTATTCTCACCTCCTTTATCCATTTATTCAACCGTTTTGGCTAATGTCTGAGTAGGGAAATTTTTGCATTCCTGTAACTGGGGACAGTGGGCATGCCTGGTATGCATTTGGCTTGCAGTTGTCTGCTCCAAGCCTGTCCTGTGGAGTAGGTTGTGTCTGAAGCCCGAAGAGGAGGGCACCTGTTTGGGAAGTGATAAAATAAATGGCTTATAACTAAGTCCTTTCATCTTTTAGTTTTAGCCCCCGAGGACACTGCACCCTCCCGTTTTCTTACATGCCAGAACCAATGAACTCCCAGCTCAGAGTGGGCAACAGAGGAGTTGCGTTGTATCTATGCATGTACCAAGCTTTGGAGTACTTCCCAGCCCACACCCCCAGAGACAGCTAATTCCACTCCCCACTCCCAGTAAAACCTAGCATTGCGTCCTGTGCAGAGTAAGGACTAAACAGTGTTTGTTGAGTCAATGAGAAAATGGATGAAAAAGTGCATTAATTTGTTTATAGTGCCTCTGCTCTACTGCTTTTAGTCTGGGTGAAGATGAGCCAGAACATGCTCTGGCAGTAGATGGAAACCAGCAGGCATTTTTTTTTTTCTTATGTTGTAGAGAATAAACCAGGGGATCTGAGGCAAAGCCCTCATGCAAAGCCCCTGAGCTCCTTGGGTGCTGAAAATGATGAGGTTCGGAGATAAGGTCAGTGGTCCAGAGCCTTGAGAAAGGAGGCTTCTTGGGATCCCAGGGCTCCTCAGCCCACTGGCTTGGAAATCCTTAACAGCAAAATTAGTGGTCAAGTAGGCAGTGGGTCAGAGGAGAAGAAATTCTCAGTTCCACTCAGGATTTGGTGAGGTGGTTTATGGAAGAGACATCTTTAAGTAGTGAAATGATAAAGAATGGTTGTTACTGTGCATTTGACTAGAGAACTCTGCGGGGCCTCCCGGGGAGATGGATTTGTGCTCTGGCTATGGAGATAGCAGTGCCAGGGCCAAATGGAGGTTTCATTCCCAGAAACATGAATTCAAGTCTTATGATAGCATGCAGTGTTCTAACATCGAACCTTTGGACATTGATGCTTGGATCATTCCTGACCTGTTCTGTCTATTAAAGTTAGGGGCCTTCAGGAATCATCTGTCTAGTAGCTACTTGCCTACATACAAACTCCCATAGGCACAAAGTTGCTTCTGTAATTTCTGTAGGAAATATATGANCCAAAAGCTAACATAGGATGATAGAAATAGTAATAATGGTTGCTTTTACAAGGAACGGTCAGTTTTTGACCAGAAAGGGATATAAGAAAACTTTTTGGGGTAATGGAATTATCAGTATTCAGTGTGGTTAAGGTATATGCATTTCCCTTTGTAAAATTATATCAAAATAAAAAATAAAAGTCTAAAATAATAACAATCATATTAACATGTGGGCCAAATAGAACAGTTTTATGACCTGTTTCTACCTGTGACTTTAGTCTGGTTATGAAAGAGCCCTGCCTGCAGGCACCAACCCAAGGATTCATGGATGGAACAATGGCCAATAACCACTCCTCTAGGCTCAGAAGGATCTCCTTATTGTGTGGGCTTCTAAGAGATGCCCAGTGTTTTTCAGCAAGATGCATAGGGGTGATCAAAGCTTCTGGGTCCCTTTCTATGCCCAGCTTGTGCTCATCACATCTCCCACAGTTGTGGCCTGGACTTGAAAATGAGGTTCTGTTGGCTCTCATCTCCCTGGCTTGGTTTTTGGGTTATGATGTTCTCTTGAGCAGCTTCTTCCTGTGTTTAGCTCTTCTAGGATGCTGCCTAAGATCTACCATGTTTAACCTGAAATAGTTTGCTTGAATCACAGCCCAGCTCCCCTCTAAATCAGGAGGTCTTCACCCATGTCTGACCTCTAACAGATCTCTGGGTAGAATTCCAGAACTTGAAAGCGAAAATGGCATCTTTATTTTTTACTAATCAGTGATGAAATTTTGCATTTCCTTTCATTATGAATGTAAGCAGCAAACTATAATAATATTAACAGTACCTGTGACCATCATGATTAGAAATCACAGGTAATTTATGTTACAGCTGTGCAGGTATCTCAAAATGACCCTCACCATTTCAAAATTATGGTAATTATACTTGCCATAAAGTCTTCTTATTTAGTCAAGTAATAAAGATATATATCTATATATATATAGATATATATCTATAGACATAGATATATATCACTTTAAAATACTTAGATAACAATTTCAATATAGTTGCTTTCCGTTGTAACACTATGCATTTTATTTATGTATTTGCAAACATTTCAAGAAGAGGTCTGTATTAGTTTTCTATTGCTGATGTGAGAAGTTACCACAAACTTCGTGATTTAAAACAACACAAATTAATATCATATTGTTCTATAGGTCTCACTGGGTGGGATCTGACATGGGTCTCACTGGGCAGAAAGCAAGGTGTCAGTTGGGCTGTGCCCCTTCTTTAGGTGCTGGGGAGAATCCGTTCTTTGCCTTTCCCAGCTGCTAGAGGCTGCTTGCAGTCCATGGCTCAAGACTTCCTTTTTCCGTCTTCAAAGGCATGTTCGAATCCCTTCTCAAACATGTCACTCCAACCTTCCCTTCCACTTCCCTTTTCACTTATACTTTTGTGATTGCATCAGACCATTTGAATGATCCAGAATAATCTATTTTAAGGTCAGCTGATTAGCAACTTTAATTGTCATTTGTCATGCAACAACATAGTCCTACGTTCTAGGAATTAGGTGAGGACACATCTGAGGGGCAATATTCTGCCTATCATAGGGTTCATAGATTTCATCAGAGAGCCCAAGGGGTCCATGGTATAAAAAGTCTAACACTGTGCCTAAACCCTGGTCTGACTCATGTTGCCTGGTCCAGGCTGTCCTACTGAATTGTGCCAGCCTCTCTTTGGGTACCTCCGTAGCCAATTGGTTGGAAACCCTGTGAGAGGCACATCCAAACCAAATCTGGGGAAGCCTAGGGTCTGAAAGAGGAAATTACGTGGACTTCAATACAAAGGGTCCTAGCCAAAGTGCCTGGGAGCCCTTTTACTGTGAGTAACACTAGGGAAATGGTCCAGCTACCCCCTGAGGCCGAGGCAAGACCCTGTTCTGGACTTGTGGTATTACAGGGACAGGGGACATGAATATGCCTCCTCCATTGGTATACGACAAACTTGAGACACCTGTGAACTGTCAGAGATCCCAGAACATGGAGCAAAGAAGAAACTGGAGATCTGAAGTTGGATAGACTAGATTTCTGAACTTTCTGTTGTTATTGGACCATAAAGTCTTAACCTTTGCACTCTGGGGATTTATATGCTAAACTGAGTAGAGGGATATCCTAGTTTTATAGAAAACCTTTAAAGTAGAAAATAGTTATTGAAATGAGAAGGAGAGCACATGATCCTTCAAACTAGGGCCTTAAATGATAGCTCAGTAATACCCTTAAGTTTCATTGCCACCTAAGCTTCATGAGAATATAATGGCCTTAAAGATATGTTGTCCTGTATTTCTTTGCCTGATGACTTTATTGCTATTTTCCTCAATAAAATTGTATTCAGTGCAGAATTGTCAATCGTCATTGGTCTAAAAGTGAAAATACCTGGATTTAGCCTTGGTTTTACCTCGAGCCAGCAATATGATGCTAGCAAATTATTTAATGACACCTGAAGAGCTTTTTAAAAATTTAGGTAGCTAGGGCATCATACACACACTTTTTGAATCAGAAATGTCACTGAAGAGCACTGTTACTGAACATCTGTGTATTGAACAAACACCTGATGATTCTCACCATTAAAAGACCACTGGATTCAGTAACTACATTCTGGTAGTGGATGTATTCAACCTTCCTAAGGAAAACCACCAGGAGTCTTAGTGCTTAAAATAACAAGACACCAAGGGGTCAACTTTGATTTCACTTCCATTGGTGAATAATTAGGTAGTACAAATGGCATTTTCTTGCAAAGATCTCTTTAATAAATGGCAATATTTTTCTTCTGGCAATCAATACTGGGGGTTAGTTTGCTTTCTATCTTGCATGGATCTGGAATAAAACTAAGTTTGAAGTCTTCCTCCATGAAAACAAGTTTACCAAATATCAATCCTTTTAGCAAACCATTGAGATTTAAATTGCACCTTAATATTATTCTTCTATCTTCTAATTTAGCCAGAAGATTTTTGTGGGAATAAAAATCTGAAACCCGAAGGAAGGGTTGAGGTGGGAGGGAGACAATTTCACAGGTTTAGCAGATAAGAATTGGCATGCTAACCCACATTTATAGTGTTTCTTCCTCTTCACTAAGGTTAAGCTAGAAAAAAGTATTATTTCTCCAAACATTTCTTCTGATCACTTTTGTATGATTGTCATTTACCCATCTTGTGCTGAAAGCCTGAACCCAGAGAATTGACTTCATTTCTGCACTGTTGATTGAAAAATTATGCCAAGTGCCATAGGCACTTTCATCTAAGGAGACTGATTGTATCCTTTTTTTTTTTTTTCAGCTGAAGAAATAAGGAAAAACGAGAAATAGGTGAAATGCATTTTTTCTAAATCTACACATGTGCATGAGTGTGCATGCATGTTCATTTGTGCATATCCACAAACATGAACTAAGCTCAGGTTAGCAACCTCCAGGTTATGATGGGAGGCCAGGAACATTCCCTATTTACTCTAGCAAATGAGGGCATAAGGATGCAGGACAATGGCTGGCAAATTGCCCTATGTTCTTTTCTCTGATATTAGCCTGGCTGGCATGCAGAGACTCTTGGGAAGTACTGTTACAGGTACTAAAGTCAAGCCCTGTGAAGCCTGTCAGGCTGATGGATGGAAATGAATCTCAAAAGTCCATCAACCCTGCCTGTCAAACACCTGCCAAGCATCTTCAGGGGAAGACATGCCAGGCTGACTCAACAGAAAGCTTAGCATTGCCCAGTGGGAAAGGCTGCTAGAGAAAGTGAAGAAAGACAGAAGGGGGGAAATAGCCTGACGTTACATGGGAAGAATCTGTTTGACTTGTTAGGTCTGATTTCTTTGAACAATCAAGGCAGTTTTTCTGGGTGTCATCTTAATTACCTTCTGTGTGAAGGGGGAAGAAGGCAGTAAGTGGCAACAATTAATTTTCATTATCAATTGATAATTATTATTATTTTATTTCTAGGAATTATTCTGACTCACAAAGCATGTTATATAGCCATCTGTTTTCCCCTAAAGATTAATTCTGTTAGATATATTCATTTCTGTCTCCTCAGAAGGTGTACCAACATTGCCAATAGTGGGCATCTGTGTGTGTGAGGGAGAATGGAGAGGGAAGGATGGGTATTTGGTGGTTATTCTTTTTCCTATGGGTTAAGTTTTGTGTCCCTTGAGGGAACCCTTGAAATTTCTTTTACTTTCTGGTCTCCAAACTCCAGTGTCCATTCTCAAATAGGAACAGATGCTATGTAGAAATCAGAGCTACCCTGCAGGCTTAGATGGGAAAGAAACTTTCTCAAGGTGGTACTGAAGAATTCATGTGAATGAAAACTTCAAAGGAGGAAGAAGGTCTGGGTTCTTTTCTGGGTTGGCACTGTTTTTAGAAGGCACTTTACTTATCCAGTCAGTTTTTATTTTTTTATTTTTCTTAAAAAATGGAGAGAGTAGTGCAAAAGAGGCAATAACAAATGAACATAATCATCTTCTGCTTTTCTGCTTTCTGGTTTCTCCTTTTTGCTTATTTCATACTCTAAAAAAAGTCAAGTATTCTCACCTCCTTTATCCATTTATTCAACCGTTTTGGCTAATGTCTGAGTAGGGAAATTTTTGCATTCCTGTAACTGGGGACAGTGGGCATGCCTGGTATGCATTTGGCTTGCAGTTGTCTGCTCCAAGCCTGTCCTGTGGAGTAGGTTGTGTCTGAAGCCCGAAGAGGAGGGCACCTGTTTGGGAAGTGATAAAATAAATGGCTTATAACTAAGTCCTTTCATCTTTTAGTTTTAGCCCCCGAGGACACTGCACCCTCCCGTTTTCTTACATGCCAGAACCAATGAACTCCCAGCTCAGAGTGGGCAACAGAGGAGTTGCGTTGTATCTATGCATGTACCAAGCTTTGGAGTACTTCCCAGCCCACACCCCCAGAGACAGCTAATTCCACTCCCCACTCCCAGTAAAACCTAGCATTGCGTCCTGTGCAGAGTAAGGACTAAACAGTGTTTGTTGAGTCAATGAGAAAATGGATGAAAAAGTGCATTAATTTGTTTATAGTGCCTCTGCTCTACTGCTTTTAGTCTGGGTGAAGATGAGCCAGAACATGCTCTGGCAGTAGATGGAAACCAGCAGGCATTTTTTTTTTTCTTATGTTGTAGAGAATAAACCAGGGGATCTGAGGCAAAGCCCTCATGCAAAGCCCCTGAGCTCCTTGGGTGCTGAAAATGATGAGGTTCGGAGATAAGGTCAGTGGTCCAGAGCCTTGAGAAAGGAGGCTTCTTGGGATCCCAGGGCTCCTCAGCCCACTGGCTTGGAAATCCTTAACAGCAAAATTAGTGGTCAAGTAGGCAGTGGGTCAGAGGAGAAGAAATTCTCAGTTCCACTCAGGATTTGGTGAGGTGGTTTATGGAAGAGACATCTTTAAGTAGTGAAATGATAAAGAATGGTTGTTACTGTGCATTTGACTAGAGAACTCTGCGGGGCCTCCCGGGGAGATGGATTTGTGCTCTGGCTATGGAGATAGCAGTGCCAGGGCCAAATGGAGGTTTCATTCCCAGAAACATGAATTCAAGTCTTATGATAGCATGCAGTGTTCTAACATCGAACCTTTGGACATTGATGCTTGGATCATTCCTGACCTGTTCTGTCTATTAAAGTTAGGGGCCTTCAGGAATCATCTGTCTAGTAGCTACTTGCCTACATACAAACTCCCATAGGCACAAAGTTGCTTCTGTAATTTCTGTAGGAAATATATGAGCAGTATGACAATTTGCAACTCACCATTCTTTAGAGGTTAGCAGTGTGGAAATATCTATTGTTTTTATTATTTGGGTTGGAGAGGCATCTGAGACTCTATAATAGGCTACACAAAATGTAACACAATGGAGGAGCAATTTGTCTTTCAAGGATATAGGTGCTTATCAACTCTCTGGAGGGGCTGTGGGTAAAATCTCTTTTGGACTTCCATCTTCTCCAGCTAAATACATTTTTGCATGCTTAGAGCAGCTCACCCTCTTGTGNAGAGAAAGTGAAGAAAGACAGAAGGGGGGAAATAGCCTGACGTTACATGGGAAGAATCTGTTTGACTTGTTAGGTCTGATTTCTTTGAACAATCAAGGCAGTTTTTCTGGGTGTCATCTTAATTACCTTCTGTGTGAAGGGGGAAGAAGGCAGTAAGTGGCAACAATTAATTTTCATTATCAATTGATAATTATTATTATTTTATTTCTAGGAATTATTCTGACTCACAAAGCATGTTATATAGCCATCTGTTTTCCCCTAAAGATTAATTCTGTTAGATATATTCATTTCTGTCTCCTCAGAAGGTGTACCAACATTGCCAATAGTGGGCATCTGTGTGTGTGAGGGAGAATGGAGAGGGAAGGATGGGTATTTGGTGGTTATTCTTTTTCCTATGGGTTAAGTTTTGTGTCCCTTGAGGGAACCCTTGAAATTTCTTTTACTTTCTGGTCTCCAAACTCCAGTGTCCATTCTCAAATAGGAACAGATGCTATGTAGAAATCAGAGCTACCCTGCAGGCTTAGATGGGAAAGAAACTTTCTCAAGGTGGTACTGAAGAATTCATGTGAATGAAAACTTCAAAGGAGGAAGAAGGTCTGGGTTCTTTTCTGGGTTGGCACTGTTTTTAGAAGGCACTTTACTTATCCAGTCAGTTTTTATTTTTTTATTTTTCTTAAAAAATGGAGAGAGTAGTGCAAAAGAGGCAATAACAAATGAACATAATCATCTTCTGCTTTTCTGCTTTCTGGTTTCTCCTTTTTGCTTATTTCATACTCTAAAAAAAGTCAAGTATTCTCACCTCCTTTATCCATTTATTCAACCGTTTTGGCTAATGTCTGAGTAGGGAAATTTTTGCATTCCTGTAACTGGGGACAGTGGGCATGCCTGGTATGCATTTGGCTTGCAGTTGTCTGCTCCAAGCCTGTCCTGTGGAGTAGGTTGTGTCTGAAGCCCGAAGAGGAGGGCACCTGTTTGGGAAGTGATAAAATAAATGGCTTATAACTAAGTCCTTTCATCTTTTAGTTTTAGCCCCCGAGGACACTGCACCCTCCCGTTTTCTTACATGCCAGAACCAATGAACTCCCAGCTCAGAGTGGGCAACAGAGGAGTTGCGTTGTATCTATGCATGTACCAAGCTTTGGAGTACTTCCCAGCCCACACCCCCAGAGACAGCTAATTCCACTCCCCACTCCCAGTAAAACCTAGCATTGCGTCCTGTGCAGAGTAAGGACTAAACAGTGTTTGTTGAGTCAATGAGAAAATGGATGAAAAAGTGCATTAATTTGTTTATAGTGCCTCTGCTCTACTGCTTTTAGTCTGGGTGAAGATGAGCCAGAACATGCTCTGGCAGTAGATGGAAACCAGCAGGCATTTTTTTTTTTCTTATGTTGTAGAGAATAAACCAGGGGATCTGAGGCAAAGCCCTCATGCAAAGCCCCTGAGCTCCTTGGGTGCTGAAAATGATGAGGTTCGGAGATAAGGTCAGTGGTCCAGAGCCTTGAGAAAGGAGGCTTCTTGGGATCCCAGGGCTCCTCAGCCCACTAGCTTGGAAATCCTTAACAGCAAAATTAGTGGTCAAGTAGGCAGTGGGTCAGAGGAGAAGAAATTCTCAGTTCCACTCAGGATTTGGTGAGGTGGTTTATGGAAGAGACATCTTTAAGTAGTGAAATGATAAAGAATGGTTGTTACTGTGCATTTGACTAGAGAACTCTGCGGGGCCTCCCGGGGAGATGGATTTGTGCTCTGGCTATGGAGATAGCAGTGCCAGGGCCAAATGGAGGTTTCATTCCCAGAAACATGAATTCAAGTCTTATGATAGCATGCAGTGTTCTAACATCGAACCTTTGGACATTGATGCTTGGATCATTCCTGACCTGTTCTGTCTATTAAAGTTAGGGGCCTTCAGGAATCATCTGTCTAGTAGCTACTTGCCTACATACAAACTCCCATAGGCACAAAGTTGCTTCTGTAATTTCTGTAGGAAATATATGAGCAGTATGACAATTTGCAACTCACCATTCTTTAGAGGTTAGCAGTGTGGAAATATCTATTGTTTTTATTATTTGGGTTGGAGAGGCATCTGAGACTCTATAATAGGCTACACAAAATGTAACACAATGGAGGAGCAATTTGTCTTTCAAGGATATAGGTGCTTATCAACTCTCTGGAGGGGCTGTGGGTAAAATCTCTTTTGGACTTCCATCTTCTCCAGCTAAATACATTTTTGCATGCTTAGAGCAGCTCACCCTCTTGTGCACATTTAAGTTTTAAATTTAAAATTTAAAATTAAATGTTAACACTTAAAACTTGTCCTAAAGCTTCTATACTTCTTGAGATGTTTTCAGAAACCCCCTTTCTATATCTTTTCACTTTGGTTGGCTTTGCCAGGGTTTGTTTGAAGCCATAATACACCATATATGTTATCTCTGTTTCTTATTTGCACACTGTCATGTCTCTCCATTTAGGCTAACCTTTGTTTCTGTCCCAGGTAGGCAATGAAGTTTCTTTGATTTTGCCATGATCTGAGAAGCATGTTCTGTACATGGCAGATGATGTTAATGACACCTAACCAATCGACAAGATGGAGGGTCAGATTTAAGTTGGCGGAGAAAAAAATGAGATGTGAAAGCCTGAAAGGTGTACGTAAAAAGGGCAGAGTTACCTGAATGGACTATATTTCCTTTCAAATTCCTTGTTCAAATGTAATAGAGAACAGTGGCAATTCAGCGCATTAGCATTCTCCCCATCTGACGGATGTTTGGCCATTTCCTGCTCCGGGTTCTCTGTCCAGCTTCTGGAGCACATATGCCCTGCAGACTTCAAGTTCCAGTTAGAGGAGAATTACATCTCAAAAAAAATATGGTTTCCAGAAATGTAACATAACTAAATAAAATCCAGTCCTGCAGGCAGGAAGAAAGGCCAGTCTCCTGATGCTTTAGTTGAAATAGCTCCTCCAGCACACGGGACACATTTTGTTCCGTTCTTTCATGGGAGACGGATTGGAGAAATGAGAAGCAGTTGAGTTTGAGAAGTTAATTACCATATCTGTTAAACGCTGTAATGCTTTAACTGTAGGGTTAGATGGACATCATTTGGGGATGAGGAGCTGAGACGCAGCATCGATAGAGAAGGAAACAAAAGCAAAATATTCTTTTTTTTTTTT
>NC_048224.1:87467773-87475786 GCF_002007445.2 Ailuropoda melanoleuca | reverse complement strand
GAACCCAGAGAATTGACTTCATTTCTGCACTGTTGACTGAAAAATTATGCCAAGTGCCATAGGCACTTTCATCTAAGGAGACCGATTGTATCCTTTTTTTTTTCAGCTGAAGAAATAAGGAAAAACGAGAAATAGGTGAAATGCATTTTTTCTAAATCTACACATGTGCATGAGTGTGCATGCATGTTCATTTGTGCATATCCACAAACATGAACTAAGCTCAGGTTAGCAACCTCCAGGTTATGATGGGAGGCCAGGAACATTCCCTATTTACTCTAGCAAATGAGGGCATAAGGATGCAGGACAATGGCTGGCAAATTGCCCTATGTTCTTTTCTCTGATATTAGCCTGGCTGGCATGCAGAGACTCTTGGGAAGTACTGTTACAGGTACTAAAGTCAAGCCCTGTGAAGCCTGTCAGGCTGATGGATGGAAATGAATCTCAAAAGTCCATCAACCCTGCCTGTCAAACACCTGCCAAGCATCTTCAGGGGAAGACATGCCAGGCTGACTCAACAGAAAGCTTAGCATTGCCCAGTGGGAAAGGCTGCTAGAGAAAGTGAAGAAAGACAGAAGGGGGGAAATAGCCTGACGTTACATGGGAAGAATCTGTTTGACTTGTTAGGTCTGATTTCTTTGAACAATCAAGGCAGTTTTTCTGGGTGTCATCTTAATTACCTTCTGTGTGAAGGGGGAAGAAGGCAGTAAGTGGCAACAATTAATTTTCATTATCAATTGATAATTATTATTATTTTATTTCTAGGAATTATTCTGACTCACAAAGCATGTTATATAGCCATCTGTTTTCCCCTAAAGATTAATTCTGTTAGATATATTCATTTCTGTCTCCTCAGAAGGTGTACCAACATTGCCAATAGTGGGCATCTGTGTGTGTGAGGGAGAATGGAGAGGGAAGGATGGGTATTTGGTGGTTATTCTTTTTCCTATGGGTTAAGTTTTGTGTCCCTTGAGGGAACCCTTGAAATTTCTTTTACTTTCTGGTCTCCAAACTCCAGTGTCCATTCTCAAATAGGAACAGATGCTATGTAGAAATCAGAGCTACCCTGCAGGCTTAGATGGGAAAGAAACTTTCTCAAGGTGGTACTGAAGAATTCATGTGAATGAAAACTTCAAAGGAGGAAGAAGGTCTGGGTTCTTTTCTGGGTTGGCACTGTTTTTAGAAGGCACTTTACTTATCCAGTCAGTTTTTATTTTTTTATTTTTCTTAAAAAATGGAGAGAGTAGTGCAAAAGAGGCAATAACAAATGAACATAATCATCTTCTGCTTTTCTGCTTTCTGGTTTCTCCTTTTTGCTTATTTCATACTCTAAAAAAAGTCAAGTATTCTCACCTCCTTTATCCATTTATTCAACCGTTTTGGCTAATGTCTGAGTAGGGAAATTTTTGCATTCCTGTAACTGGGGACAGTGGGCATGCCTGGTATGCATTTGGCTTGCAGTTGTCTGCTCCAAGCCTGTCCTGTGGAGTAGGTTGTGTCTGAAGCCCGAAGAGGAGGGCACCTGTTTGGGAAGTGATAAAATAAATGGCTTATAACTAAGTCCTTTCATCTTTTAGTTTTAGCCCCCGAGGACACTGCACCCTCCCGTTTTCTTACATGCCAGAACCAATGAACTCCCAGCTCAGAGTGGGCAACAGAGGAGTTGCGTTGTATCTATGCATGTACCAAGCTTTGGAGTACTTCCCAGCCCACACCCCCAGAGACAGCTAATTCCACTCCCCACTCCCAGTAAAACCTAGCATTGCGTCCTGTGCAGAGTAAGGACTAAACAGTGTTTGTTGAGTCAATGAGAAAATGGATGAAAAAGTGCATTAATTTGTTTATAGTGCCTCTGCACTACTGCTTTTAGTCTGGGTGAAGATGAGCCAGAACATGCTCTGGCAGTAGATGGAAACCAGCAGGCATTTTTTTTTTTCTTATGTTGTAGAGAATAAACCAGGGGATCTGAGGCAAAGCCCTCATGCAAAGCCCCTGAGCTCCTTGGGTGCTGAAAATGATGAGGTTCGGAGATAAGGTCAGTGGTCCAGAGCCTTGAGAAAGGAGGCTTCTTGGGATCCCAGGGCTCCTCAGCCCACTGGCTTGGAAATCCTTAACAGCAAAATTAGTGGTCAAGTAGGCAGTGGGTCAGAGGAGAAGAAATTCTCAGTTCCACTCAGGATTTGGTGAGGTGGTTTATGGAAGAGACATCTTTAAGTAGTGAAATGATAAAGAATGGTTGTTACTGTGCATTTGACTAGAGAACTCTGCGGGGCCTCCCGGGGAGATGGATTTGTGCTCTGGCTATGGAGATAGCAGTGCCAGGGCCAAATGGAGGTTTCATTCCCAGAAACATGAATTCAAGTCTTATGATAGCATGCAGTGTTCTAACATCGAACCTTTGGACATTGATGCTTGGATCATTCCTGACCTGTTCTGTCTATTAAAGTTAGGGGCCTTCAGGAATCATCTGTCTAGTAGCTACTTGCCTACATACAAACTCCCATAGGCACAAAGTTGCTTCTGTAATTTCTGTAGGAAATATATGAGCAGTATGACAATTTGCAACTCACCATTCTTTAGAGGTTAGCAGTGTGGAAATATCTATTGTTTTTATTATTTGGGTTGGAGAGGCATCTGAGACTCTATAATAGGCTACACAAAATGTAACACAATGGAGGAGCAATTTGTCTTTCAAGGATATAGGTGCTTATCAACTCTCTGGAGGGGCTGTGGGTAAAATCTCTTTTGGACTTCCATCTTCTCCAGCTAAATACATTTTTGCATGCTTAGAGCAGCTCACCCTCTTGTGCACATTTAAGTTTTAAATTTAAAATTTAAAATTAAATGTTAACATTTAAAACTTGTCCTAAAGCTTCTATACTTCTTGAGATGTTTTCAGAAACCCCCTTTCTATATCTTTTCACTTTGGTTGGCTTTGCCAGGGTTTGTTTGAAGCCATAATACACCATATATGTTATCTCTGTTTCTTATTTGCACACTGTCATGTCTCTCCATTTAGGCTAACCTTTGTTTCTGTCCCAGGTAGGCAATGAAGTTTCTTTGATTTTGCCATGATCTGAGAAGCATGTTCTGTACATGGCAGATGATGTTAATGACACCTAACCAATCGACAAGATGGAGGGTCAGATTTAAGTTGGCGGAGAAAAAAATGAGATGTGAAAGCCTGAAAGGTGTATGTAAAAAGGGCAGAGTTACCTGAATGGACTATATTTCCTTTCAAATTCCTTGTTCAAATGTAATAGAGAACAGTGGCAATTCAGCGCATTAGCATTCTCCCCATCTGACGGATGTTTGGCCATTTCCTGCTCCGGGTTCTCTGTCCAGCTTCTGGAGCACATATGCCCTGCAGACTTCAAGTTCCAGTTAGAGGAGAATTACATCTCAAAAAAAATATGGTTTCCAGAAATGTAACATAACTAAATAAAATCCAGTCCTGCAGGCAGGAAGAAAGGCCAGTCTCCTGATGCTTTAGTTGAAATAGCTCCTCCAGCACACGGGACACATTTTGTTCCGTTCTTTCATGGGAGACGGATTGGAGAAATGAGAAGCAGTTGAGTTTGAGAAGTTAATTACCATATCTGTTAAACGCTGTAATGCTTTAACTGTAGGGTTAGATGGACATCATTTGGGGATGAGGAGCTGAGACGCAGCATCGATAGAGAAGGAAACAAAAGCAAAATATTCTTTTTTTTTTTTAAAGATTTTATTTATTTATTTAACAGAGAGAGACAACCAGCGAGAGAGGGAACACAAGCAGGGGGAGTGGGAGAGGAAGAAGCAGGCTCCCAGCGGAGGAGCCCGATGTGGGGACTCGATCCCGCAATGCTGGGATCACGCCCTGAGCCGAAGGCAGACGCTTAACGACTGCACTACCCAGGCGCCCCTAAAATATTCTTGAGTCGGGCATTTAATCAGTCCTCCTGGACAAAGGGCAATCTTGTGTTATAAGCATTCAGGGTTATAAGTGAAAGATGTGTTCATTCCACATTCTCATGTNTGCTGTGATCACGCCCTGAGCCGAAGGCAGGCGCTTAACGACTGCGCTACCCAGGCGCCCCTAAAATATTCTTGAGTCAGGCATTTAATCAGTCCTCCTGAACAAAGGGCAATCTTGTGTTATAAGCATTCAGGGTTATAAGTGAAAGATGTGTTCATTCCACATTCTCATGTACACCAGGGGCATAATCTGACCCAGGTGTAACCCAACCTGTGAATAAAAAAGGTGTCTTATAACAGGATTTAATTGTACTTGTCTGGAATTTTGCCCCTCATTCCTGTTGTGGGATTTAATTAATCCTTACCCAGAGGTCAGTCACTTCAAGGCAAATGCCATAGAAGGGCAAATAATTATCCTAATGTGGGTTACAGTTAGATGCAGGCAGTTTTCATTTTATTAGTATTATCAATTGTTTAAAGAACTCTGCTGAATGATTTCATTGTACGTGTGCCTTGAGGCTTTCTAGAACAATTTGGAAAATACATTATCGAATAAACCACGAGATTATTAAAATGACTTTAAACAGTATGAGCCCAATTTTCAGCAGACATTATAATACCCATATTTACTCATATTTCATCCACTTATATAATTATTCACACTCCATATTTCAAGGACAAAATTTATAAAAATGTGTCCCCTCCTGATTATCTCACCCTCTCCTTACCATACCTCCTGCTTTTTTCCTATTCTTTCTTTTTCTATGAAGCAACTTTCTGGCTTCTAGCAGGAGCCCACAGGGGGACTTAAGAACTAGAGCTTGAATGATCTAGATGAAAATACCAGAATGGCTCCTTCACGTGCTTTCCTTTCAATATATCAAATTTTATTCCTACCAAGAAATACCTTTTGAAGAAAATAGAGTGGGTTTGTTCTCACCGCGGCTGGCAAAGGATTAAATTCAAGGTTTCTTCCTACTGCTCTTTTATTGCCTGTTTCTTACTTGTTTCTGCCCCCAGTTTCCCTGAAGCATTAGAAGTTGGGCTGGAACCTCTGGTAACTGCCACTGAGCAAGGTTAGAAAGGAGTAAAGTGAGAAACAACTCCCCTGTGGACATCTGCGTCTGGTTCCAACCCACCGTGATCCCAGGGGTTATGAGAGCAGATCTGAGGTGACTAGCCCGAAGAGGTTGCCTGGTGACCTGTTTTAGAACTAACATACTACAGTTATAATATGAAAGTTGAAAGAAAAGGACATTTTAAGTAACTTTTAATCACTTCATAATGTATTTTCTTCTCCCTCTTTTCTAATTTGTCTTGCTTTTTCGCCTCTCTCCCATATTGATCGTCATTAGGTGTATTTCAAATCAAGATCTCTATCACAATCCCTTCCTTATATCTAGACAAAATGTTGGACATGGGGTGATGGTTTGTCATAAAAACCTAAAATAACTTGTCTGGCTACGTCACTGGAATAGAAAGAGTACTGGCTTTATAGTCAGACCACTAGTGTTCAAGTGCTCGCTTTGCTATTACAAATAAGTTAACCACACAGTTTACTCAGTTGCAAAATGGGTATAACATGATACTTAAAATCTCCGTTTCAAAACTTGGTGAGGCTGAAGTGAGATAAATATTGTATAAAATTTAACATGGAAATACATACTATGTAATGTCATGTTTCAACTGTACTTTAAAAAATTGACAAAAAAATACATACTATAGAAATGTAAAGTACAGTGCATGGTAAAGAGCAATGTCATAACCTGATCTCGTGTTTTTTGTTTGTTGTTTTTTTTGTTTGTTTGTTTCTTCCATTTACCAAATAATAATAATAATAATAATAGCCAATATTTGTTTCAAGCACTGTGCTCAGTGGTTTGCCTGTATTTACACAATTATTGGATATTATTACCATCTCCATTTACAGATGAGGAAACAAAGACACAGAGAGGTAAAGCAAGTTNATAGCCAATATTTGTTTCAAGCACTGTGCTCAGTGGTTTGCATGTATTTATACAATTATTGGATATTATTACCATCTCCATTTACAGATGAGGAAACAAAGACACAGAGAGGTAAAGCAAGTTGTTTAGGGTCACAGAGCTGGTCATGGGGGCCTGCAGTGGGTTGCATTTTCCCCCTAAAAGCATAAACCCAAGTCCTATCCTCTGGTACTTATACAAGTGACCTAATTTGGGAAAGAGTCTTTGCAGATAGTGATCCGATTTTATAAAGGGCTGTCCTCTTACGTTGAGGATCTTGAAACAAGGTAATTCTGGATTAGGGTGGGCCCTAAATCTAAAGTGAGTGTCTTTGTAAGAGACAGAATGGACACACAGACAGACACACGGAGGGAAGAGGACCATATGAACTTGGAGGCAGAGACTGGAGTGATGCAGCCACAAGCCTAGAAATGTCTGAGGCCACCAGAAGCTGGAAGAGGCAAGGAAGGATTCTTTCCTAGTGCCTTCAGAAGGAGCACGGCCCTGCTGACACTTTGATTTAGGACTTGTAGCGTCCCAAACTGTGAAAAGGTACACTTCTGTCATTTTAAGCCCCCCAGTTTATGGTAATTTGTTATGGCAGCTGCAGAAAACTTNTGTCACTGGAATAGAAAGAGTACTGGCTTTATAGTCAGACCACTAGTGTTCAAGTGCTCGCTTTGCTATTACAAATAAGTTAACCACACAGTTTACTCAGTTGCAAAATGGGTATAACATGATACTTAAAATCTCCGTTTCAAAACTTGGTGAGGCTGAAGTGAGATAAATTTTGTATAAAATTTAACATGGAAATGCATACTATGTAATGTCATGTTTCAACTATACTTTAAAAAATTGACAAAAAAATACATACTATAGAAATGTAAAGTACAGTGCATGGTAAAGAGCAATGTCATAACCTGATCTCGTGTTTTTTGTTTGTTGTTTTTTTTGTTTGTTTGTTTCTTCCATTTACCAAATAATAATAATAATAATAATAGCCAATATTTGTTTCAAGCACTGTGCTCAGTGGTTTGCATGTATTTATACAATTATTGGATATTATTACCATCTCCATTTACAGATGAGGAAACAAAGACACAGAGAGGTAAAGCAAGTTGCTTAGGGTCACAGAGCTGGTCATGGGGGCCTGCAGTGGGTTGCATTTTCCCCCTAAAAGCATATACCCAAGTCCTATCCTCTGGTACTTATACAAGTGACCTAATTTGGGAAAGAGTCTTTGCAGATAGTGATCCGATTTTATAAAGGGCTGTCCTCTTACGTTGAGGATCTTGAAACAAGGTAATTCTGGATTAGGGTGGGCCCTAAATCTAAAGTGAGTGTCTTTGTAAGAGACAGAATGGACACACAGACAGACACACGGAGGGAAGAGGACCATATGAACTTGGAGGCAGAGACTGGAGTGATGCAGCCACAAGCCTAGAAATGTCTGAGGCCGCCAGAAGCTGGAAGAGGCAAGGAAGGATTCTTTCCTAGTGCCTTCAGAAGGAGCACGGCCCTGCTGACACTTTGATTTAGGACTTGTAGCGTCCCAAACTGTGAAAAGGTACACTTCTGTCATTTTAAGCCCCCCAGTTTATGGTAATTTGTTATGGCAGCTGCAGAAAACTTTAATGGTGCCCCAAGATTCAAACGGTGGAGCCTGATTCCAGAACATGAGCACTTGATTATTTTCTTTTCTTTTACTTTCTTTTTGAAATGTAAGTTAATTAAGGAAGGAAGGAAATTATCCAAGTAAATGTGATATGGGTGTTTTGGGAAAATGAAATTTCAAGTTAATTGTGGGAGTGTGCTCTTGTATAAGCTGAGATGTTAAAAATCATTGCTATGTGGGCACGGGGCTGTAGGAACTCTTAGCTTTTGAAAATGTCTGGTCCAGAAATAGCCTAGAATAAATTTTTAAAAATTAAAATTAAAATCACTTTCAAAATGAGGACATAGTGCATTAACACTGAGCAAAGATAAGCAAAGTTACTAACAAGTAAACCCAGGGGTGCCTGGGTGGCACAGCGGTTAAGCGTCTGCCTTTGGCTCAGGGCGTGATCCCGGCGTT
>NC_048224.1:87347841-87467706 GCF_002007445.2 Ailuropoda melanoleuca | reverse complement strand
CTCCCCCTGCTTGTGTTCCCTCTCTCGCTGGCTGTCTCTATCTCTGTCAAATAAATAAATAAAATCTTAAAAAAAAAAAACAAACTAACAAGTAAACCCAGTAAAAGCAGAACGCAGGAACTTTCTACCTGGTGATCTGAGGTTGTTGGTTTTGGATCAACATCATCTCATGTACTGAGAGGGAAAAAATGATGTTTCTTAGAGGTATTGAGTTTCTTGAGACAGACTAAAACTTTTGTGAACCATCTATCATTTCCTAGCCATGGCTACCATAAATTTGTGTTCTATAAAATATTCTCTCCATTTTCACTCATTTATAAATACACTGTTAGAAGGCTTTTATTTTACTTATTCATTTTTATTTTTTAAAGATTTTATTTATTTATTTGAGAGAGAGAGCACAAGCAGGGAGAGGGAGAAGCTGGGTCCCCACTGAGTGGGGAGCCCGAGGGTGGCTTGATCCCAGGACCCTGGGAATGTGACCTGGGCCGAAGGCAGACACTTAACCGACTGACCCACCCAGCTGCCCCTAGAAAGGTTTTAAAAATACAGTTCATTAGAGGTGGAGGAAAGCTCTGGGAGAAGGCTGCCTCTCTTTTGCTGGGCCTCTTGGATGTCAGCTTTGCACAAGAGCAGTCAAGCTAGGCTGCTCAGGTACCAACTGCTGCACACCTCCCTCACCTTTCTGAGACCAAAGAGCTTCAGGAAGTGAGGCAGTGAGCCCCACAGCTGGGACCACAACCCACCTTTGGGAGCACCTGGACCAGCTACTAAGCTTTGTTTTTTTTATGCTCAGTAAAACTGTCAGTTTGAGCTAATTCTCTACCTCCAGCCCTGATGTCTCTCCTAAGCTCTGATCCCATATTTGCGACTATTTGTTCTAAAGCTCCCTCTTGGTTTTATGCCAAGTCCATTGGATTCACATGCCCTTAGTGTAGCCCTTCTTTTCCCCTTCCCAACTGGATCCCGGCCTTCTCTGAGTTACTCATGCTGTTAAGGATAACACCATTCTCCCTGGAATTAGGCTTAGCTTTTCCATCATCTTTGATTCTGATCCCCCATTATTTGTGTTTCCAATCAGTTACCAGGACTGTTAATTATACTCCAGAGTATCTTTCATATCCAAACTGTCCTCTCCATTCCCACTGCCATTACCTGCCAAGGTCAAGTTTTGACCTCCTCCTGCCTAGACTAGGGAAAAAGCTTTTTCCTTGGCCCTAAATGCTTAGACTCATTCCCACTTAATACATCACACTTCTGTAGTCATGATTTGCCTATGCTCTAAAATTTCCCATTTCTCTTTCGTCTACAGGATAAATTTTAATTTCCTTAGCTGGTCACTGATGGCACTTTACAGTTTGGTCTCAGAGTACCTTTTCAGACTTGGTCCCTGCTACTCCTCTTCTTCTATGTAGCCAGACTTCAGTATCTCCTCTTTCTGCAATAGCCCTTTACTGCTTGCTTCCCCACCTTCTTTTATTCCATGTCCACAGCATGTAGAGTCAGGTCTCTTCTTTTCTGCATGGCTGAATTTTATCCCACACAAGAATTTCTCAGATGCCACCTCATCCAGGATTCCAGCACTGCTAACCAAAGTAGGGGTGAAGTGCTAGATACCAAAAACACAGAGAAAAGAGGAAGCTTTTCGTAAGCCTTTTACAACAGTGGGGAGATAGGCAAGTCAACAGACAACTGAATCTGGAGTGATACGAGATAAGATGCTCTTGTGCTGTGTGAAGGCCTTACGATCTCAGGTTGGTGGACAGGACACAGCAACAAAAGGGGGGCTTCAGAGAAGGCCTGGTAACAGGGCAGACCATCATTTCTGGGGTCTCTCCAGCATCCAGTCTGACAGTAGGTCTTCAGCACCTGCTTCAACACTCTGGCCTACATCCATGCCAATTTGTCAGACTTCACCATTTTATTTATTAAATATTTTACATTTCCCCCCTGTTTCACTAACAGCAAGTGAAAGGTTGGGATTGGCAGAGATGGTGATAGAAAGAATAAAACCCCTTTTGACCAGGGCTTTGTCCAACTTGGTTACTGTTTCAGGGCTGATGCCCTCATCTGGAGTGGCTGCTCTGTGATCACAGAAATCCCATGTTATGTCCTTTTCCCACAAAGTGTCTCTCATCCTCATCATTTCCCATTATTCTGCTATTTTCAACATTTCTGCATTTCTTCTTGTTTCTTGTGCATTCAAGACCCTGCTCTTGGGTTCCAATTCTTGGATGCACCATCAACAAAGGTAATGAAGTAATTGAGTCGTACACATTTGACCCACAACTTAGTTATGTATTCAATAGGAAGGTGATTACCCTTTTCTTCCAGAAAACAGAATTTCTTTCTGATGACACGTCTTGCTGCAGTCATTGTGGTTCCTCCTCTGTGTCCTCTCCGCCAAACCTGGACTCCTGACATCCAAGGAAATCCAGAGACCTGGCTGGAATCACTAAAAGAGTTACTGTTTGACTTGACAGTTTCACTATTGTCTGCTGAAACATTACCAGTAAGTTCAGGTGACAGTTGGAGAACACAGCAGAGAAAAGGTTTCCATTATCAGAGGCCTCAGTGATATGTTTTCACTATTAAGGTTTGGAGGGGCTGGAAAGGCAAATAGGTTGACTCCTGGTGAGTTCAAACATCAACTGACTCTCAGCACATTGTCAACACCAGGGGCTTGCCAAGTTTCTTGTACAAAATGCTGCTCTTTTGGAGTGTCTGGGTGGCTCAGTTGGTTAAACACCGGACTCTTGATTTTGGCTCAGGTAGTGATCTCAGAGTCCCGGGATTGAGCCCCAAGTCAGGCTCCCAGCTCAGTGGGGAGTCTGCTTGAGATTCTCTTCCTCTTCCTCTGCTCCTCTCCCAAATTTGTGCTCTCTCTCTAATAAAAATAAATCTTTTAAAAAGGTGCTGCTTTTTTTCTCTAAAGCAGATTATGTGCTCAGCAGTAAAGCTGAGGCAAACTCAGTTTGTTTTCGTGCCTTATTTGTGGATGGGACTTGACTTATGCAATCCACAGAGGCCTGGATGATTTGGCACAATCCTTTCACAGGTTAAAGCTCTAGGTGTCTTGCAGGTTGGAGCAGTTCCCACAGCCCCCCAGCTGACTCTTGGACTCTGGTAATTAGCTGTGCTGTTCATTATTTCCCACTGGCTCGTCCCCTTCCCCTGCCCCATTCTGGAATGAGAATGCAGGCTTGGGACTGCCGTCCTCTGGCCTGCTGGCACCTGATCATTTCTCAGAGCATTTTTTTTTATAAAAGCAAACACAACACAACAAAACAATTGCAACATCAAAACTCAAGAAAGCATAGGATAAAATGATATATGTGTGTATTTAATCTCTAGATCTTAAGGGTGTTGCAAATTGAGCTCCTATCCCATTTTCATATCACTTTTGAAGCTTTGTGCTCCAGTCTGTATTAATCTAGTTCTGACCTCTCCTTGAGGTTGGAGCTTAAGCTCCCAGCTCTGACTGGTAGCTGTTCAGGAGATATTTCTCCTATGGAATCTGTCATCTATCTATCTATCTATCTATCTATCTATCTATCTATCTATCTATTTTTATTCTTGGTTTAGCTTCAGAATTCTCTTGTAGTTCTCTTGGTCAGCAATGTGCCTTATTCTATTTGTGTAGAACCTAGTGTTTACTACAAATAAATAAAAGTAACACTTTGTAAGGTAGTGGGGTCCTCTGTTCCCCTTTGTTTGCAGTTGTAGCTAAAAGTAGCACCGAATATAGTAAACATTTCTAGCAGAATAGTCTGCTTTCACATCACTTGTCAAAATCACTCTCCTGGAGTGAGGTAATCAAGGCAGGTTTTTGTAGACCATCTCTTTGTTGTCACTGCTTCTTTGAAGCATCTTTATTCTTGGTCCTTAGACCTCAAAATACTTCAATAATTTGAGCTATCCTAAGATATTTAAAGCACCTTTTCTTCTGGATTTTTTCCCAAGTTAAACTTTTCTTGATTGAAGTATAATGCACATATAACATTATATTAGTTTCAGCTGTACAACATAATTACTCAAAATTTGTATATATCACAAAACAATCCCCATAATAAATCAGTCATCACACAGTTACAAATGTTTTTTCTTGTAATGAGAACTTTTAAGATTCTTTTAAGTTTCTCTTAGAAACTTTCAAATATGCAATATAGTTATTATCAACTATAGCCACGTGCTCTGCATTATATCTCCAGAACTTACTTATTTTATCATTGAAATTTGTACCTTTTGACCTCCCTTCATCCATTTTGCTCATTGTCTATATTTTTAAATATACATATATTCCAAACAGACTGGTTTCAAACTGACCACTTAATCCCTTCACGGGTATCTCTGTGCCTGATGCTTATCTCATATTTTCCATCTTAGCTAATAATATTTTCATCTGGTCTGCATCAAACTAGGAATGTCAGTGTTATTTTCAACTATTCCCTTTTTCTTTAACTTGCCACATTCCACTTGTGGCCAGTCCTGCAGATTTTGTTTTTAAAATGTCTCCATGGGGGTTCCTGGGTAGCTCAGTTGGTTAAGTATGTCTGACTCTTGATTTCAGCTCAGGTCATGATCTCAGGGTTGTGAGACCAAGCCCCGTGTTGGGCTCCTTGCTGGGCATGAGCCTGCTTAAGATTCTCTCTCTCCCTCTCCTTCTGCACCTCCTCCCCCCACCCCTCTCTAAAAAAAAAAATGTCTCCATGTAGGTCCCCCTTTTCCAAGTCACTGATCCTGCCTTGGTTCAGGCCCTCATCATGCTCACCTGGACAAGTGATGGTGCCCTTGCAGCCTGTCTTGCCACTCACCCCGCTCCTGCCTCCTCAGGGCTCTGGTTCTGTTCATTTGTCATTATTTTGTGCCTTACTTCTGCTGTTTTCTCTGCCCTCAATGTACTTCTCATATGCAAACATCCCAATTCAGAATTGCTTCAAATCCTCTTTGGAATATGGCAAGATAGGAAAAAACAAAGTAAGCAGCACAAACAGCCCAAGAACAGAGAAGTCTACTCATTCTTCAGAATTGGGTTCCAATGCTCCTTTCTTGGAGTCCTGCCTGATCCCATTGGGCAGAGCAGACAGTTTCTTCCTAGTGCCTCAACAAGACTGTCAGATGCTGGCTGCTTCTCTCACGGGCTTAGAAGTTTGTTGAGTATAGCAGAACAGGGACCATGTTTCATCCACCCTTCTGTCCTTCTTTTCTAATCTGTGGTTCACAAGTCCATGGTGGGCAGGTCCTGCTGTGTCCAGGGTGGCCTCCATTGGACTAGCAGCTGTCTCTGCTCTCTGGAAGCTCCTCAGTGCCTGGAAGACAGATGCATTTTCCTGTGTGAGACACAGGTCCTTCCTTGCAACTCCAAGCCCTGTATTTTCTTTTTATTATTATTATTATATTATGTTAGTCACCATACAGTACTTCATTAGTTTTTGATGTAGTGTTCCATGATTCATTATTTGCGTATAACACCCGGTGCTCATTGCAACACATACCCTCCTTAATACCCATCACCAGGCTAACCCATCCCCAAGCCCCCGCCTCTCTGAAACCCTTAGATTATTTCCCGGCATCCATAGTCTTTCATGGTTCGTCTCCTCCTCTGATTTCCCCCCCACCTCCATTTTTCCCTTCCTTCCCCTAATGTCCTCCGTGCTATTCCTTATGTTCCACATATGATTGAAATCATATAATTGTTTTTCTTTGCTTGACTTATTTCACTTAGCATAATCCCCTCCAGTTCCATCCATGTCAATGTAAATGGTGGGTATTCATCCTTTCTGATGGCTGAGTAATATTCCATTGTATATATGAACCACATCTTCTTTATCCATTCATCTGTTGAAGGGCATCTTGGCTTCTTCCACAGTTTGGCTATGTGGACATTGCTGCTCTGAGCATTGGGGTGCATATGTTCTTCTTTTCACTACATCTGTATCTTTGGGGGTAAATTCCCGGTAGTGCAATTGCTGGGTCCTAGAGTAGCTCTATTTTTAACTTTTTGAGGAACCTCCTTATTGTTTTCCAGAGTGGCTGTACCAACTTGCATTCCCACCAACAGTGTAAGAGGGTCCCCTTTCTCCACATCCTCTCCAACATTTGTTGTTTCCTGCCTTGTCAATTTTTGCCATTCTAATAGATGTAAGGTGGTATCTCAATGGGGTTTTGATTTGAATTTCCCTGATGGCTAATGGCGTTGAACATTTTTTCATGTGTCTGTTAGCCGTTTGTATGTCTTCTTTGGAGAAGTGTCTGTTCATGTCCTCTGCCCATTTTTTGACTTGATTATTTGTTTTTTGGGTGTTGAGTTTCTTTTCTTTTCTTTTTTTTTAAAGATTTTATTTATTTATTTGACAGAGAGAGAGAGCAAGTGAGTGCACAAGCAGGGGGAGCGACAGAGGGAGGGGGGGAAACAGGCTCTCTGCTGTGCAGGGAGCCCAATGTGGAGCTCGATCCCAGGACCCTGGGATCATGACCTGAGCTGAAGGCAGATGCTTAACCAACTGAGCCACCCAGGCATCCCAAGCCATGTACTTTCTGTTACCATATTGTTTCTTTACTGGAAATAACCATGATTCCTGACTAAAACACCCTTATTTTCTCCAGACTCTGTTCTGTGTCTGATATGAACATAGGTTTTTGCTCTGTGTCTAGTATTGCAATTTGAGGACTGTCTGGGTGAGCTTGTTGGAAATGCAGATTTCTGTGGCTTGCTCCCAAATATTGTGATTAGTATCCTGGTAAACTGTGATATATGCTTTCCTATTCACATCTGGAATAGAGAACAGGCATCTATCCTTTGGTTCACCAGAGAACCCACATCATTAGCTTTACTCTGATTGGCACTGCTCACCCCCAAACCAATCCTGATGGCCAAGGTGATGTGTGGGATATAGCCATCCAAACTGTTAATTTATCTGCATAACTTAAAAAACAGGCTTAACATCTTTAACCAGCTGACAGAATTTAATTGACTTTGTGTAAGCATGGTAATGAAGTGATAACATTTGGGCCCCTAAACATTTAAGGAGAAAGAAATACAATTGGTTCAAGAGTAACCATACATTTCCATGGTAGTGGTAAACAGCCAGAATCAGCCTGCCAGGCCGCACCATTTAAGGGCCTTATGGAATTATATTTTGTTGAACCCCACTAAAATCTAGAGCAGAATTTGTCAAATTGATCACAAGGGTCATAAGAGGTGCTCATGAGAAGCATAGATTTCCAGATCCTTCCTTAGCAATTCTAATTTAGTAGGTCTAGTGGGACTGGATATAAAATATAAAAATCTGTATTTCTAATAAAATCTCTGAATGATTCTTATGATCAAGCAAGCCTGGGGAACAATGTTCCAAAGAAAGAAGCTGAATGACTCTGTGGTGGGAAGAATAAGAACCCATAAGACCCAGGGAGGGCTTGAGCACAGACACTGATTAGAAGATGCAAAATCTTCAGGAGGCTCCCACTTCCTCAGTCGTAGCCCCTCTCTACACACACACTAGTTTCAGCCCAATTTGGTCCAAGAATTTTAAGTCTTTTTAGGCTTAAATCAAAGCTCTGGGATAATTGCTCCGACTTTTGGATTCTTCCCCTTTCCTTGGAACTCTGGAAGGTTGTGTTTGGGTAAAGGGGGAGGGGTGTGGGTCACATAACCTCAGGGGATGGTGAGAAGCGAACCACTGGCCTGGTGCCGGACCTTGAATGGGCACTGACCATCCCTTGCAGAAGGGAGCTGAGCCCGTTTCATTGTTGATGTCTGTGGCCAATGACTTCCTGATTTTTTTTCCTTGACTTGTTCTGGCCCAGGACCTTTCCTTGCCACCCCTCCTGCTCTTGGCTTTTCCTGACACATAAATTGCTCTGAGTCTCTCCACATTTGGCCACTATAGCTCTGTAGGATTATCTGTCCTGCCTTTACCCCGGCCACATTGTGGCAGGCTCTGTAGTTCTCAACCTACTGTCTGTGCTGCACAGAAGCTGCAGGAGGTTTAAGAATGTCATCAAAACCCATTTTCTTCTTGGCCATGCTCTCCATCCTCTTCTACCATGATGGGCCTCCGGGAGAGAAAAGGGTAGGGAGCAGAAGCCCCTCTGCCCCTGGTGTTTCCCTTAGCCTGTCCAAGGGAACTTCTGGCTCTACACTGAATTCCCAGGGTGGGAATACCAAGTTATGACTTCCCACTGTCTCCTCACATAGGCCTTCCTACACCTCTTCCACCAGCAACTTCTCTCAAAGCAGCAAGGGTATGGATTTTCTGAAAGTGACTTCCTCCTCCTGCTTTCTCAGGCCTTTGCTTCTACAAACCGTTGATTTTCTCCTCCCAGTCAACTTCTAAATTAAACGGGGCAAAATTAATTTAGGAAATCCTTTCCATTTGACAATGTCAACCTCTCTAGCTGATTGTCTTGCTGCAAAAGTCCTAACTGGACTCTCAGGGAAATTTGTCAACTTTTCTGTAACAACCCCACCATCCCCCTCTGCCCACCAGCTCCCCTCGCCAGCCCCATCTGTGCCCTTGGGGGGCTTAGTCTGGCCTGAAAAGGGGAGAGGGTCATACAGTCAGAAAAATCTAGTAAAGCTTAAAATTCTATCCAACTATCCTGATGGAATAAAAAATAAGTTTTTCTTTTCAGTTTGTTCTCTCAAGTAGGCAACTTTTAGTTTCCATAATCTTCTTTTGATACCAGTTTCTGAAACACTTTGAAATCAGATTCTTTAATATTTCCTTTTTTTTCCTCCCCAAAGAAAATGTTTTAAATGTAAGATCACAATAAGATGATCTGAGTTTTTTTCAACAGGGGTAGAATAGTGAAAAGAACACTAAATTTGGGGTCAGACATCCTAAGTCCAAATCCATGCACTTCAACTTCTGGGCTTCAGTTATAACATCTCTGTTTTGGGATAATGAGGAAACTTTTGGGGAAGTTGTGAGAATTATTTGAAATGATGGTGTGGATATTCTTTGAAAACTTTAAATCATGTTGTAGATTATTTTTTTAAATAATACAAAAATTAAGTTCGGGTTTATGTATGGTTGTAAAGTATCAAGTCCATGGATACAAGTAAAGAGAATTTCTGGGAGTAATCCTATGTTTTGTTTTCCACTGTTCTGTATCAGCTCCCTGGTGCCAAACCACAGGCATCCTTCGGACCCTCATGTCTGTCTTTAACTGCCTGGAACACCCTCACTGGAGAGGTCCTAGATTCTCAGCTCTTCTTAACCTCTTCTTTTAGATAATAATTACCTCTCTATAGACCATTTCTTGGCTGAAAGTAGGTTCATCCAGTAGATCAGCTATTTTAGGAATCTTTGGTTACAAATGACTGAAACCCTATTCAAATGAGCTTCAGCGAAAGGTTAGGAATTACTGGCTCCTGTAACTTGCTTCCCCCAACCTGCCCCACCTTGTGCGTAACCAATCTGTCCACACCTCTACTCTGCTTCCATACAGGTCAGACACCCTCCTTGTAGTGGCCCTGACATGTTCCATCCAGACTTACAGCTCCTAGGCTTGCAACCCCAGGTAAAAAAGAGTTTCTCACTCCTGGTAGTTACAAAGGATATGCACATTTTCCTAATGTGTGTCTCCTACCCAACTCTAAGCCAATTATTGTGGCCAGGAAAAACAGAATGGAATGTGGTGCTTTAGCTAGCCTGGTAGTAGCAATGTATGCCCTGACAGGGAGTCCTGAAAGGAAAATCAAGGTGTTATTGCCACAAGTGGGGGATGAACACCAAGTAGGCAAATGTAATATGCCAATAAATCTTTTTAAAGAGAAAGTATGGGGGGGGAGTGCCTGGGTGGCTCAGTCAGTTGAGCACAGGACTCTTGGTTTTGACTCAGGTAGTGATCTCATGGTTGCAGAATCCAGCCCTGTGTCAGGCTGTGTGCGCTCAGCTCAGAATCTGCTTGAGTTTCTCCTTCCCTCTCCCTCTGCCCCTCCCCCCTGCTCACTTTCTCTCTCTCTAAAATAAATAAATCTTTTAAAAAAATAACAAATACCAACACACTAGCTAACGTATAAAGGAACCTGGGCCTGTGTATTGCCCTTTCCAGGATATTCAGCTTTTGAACTCCATGGAAGTGCATGGATCTCCGTAGGCAATTTCTACCTCATCGGAGACAGACAGGGGAAGTGGTCTGAGGTCCATAAGCCCCGGTTTCCCCAGGTGTAGAGGTAGAAATACTTTGGCGACAAGAGTGGAAGGTATTCACTGTTATTCACTGTGCCTTCTTAGTCATCTTTGTGTCTAACCACTAGCAGATTCTTGGTACATGATTGGAGTCCATTACATGTTTGTGGAGTTAATGGATAAATAAGTGGATATATCTTTATTGTAAGGATTTGAGATGTCTTGTAATAAATTTTTCAGGTCCTCTAGTGTTTCATTTACTTTAAATTTCATAAGGTTTTGTGTTGATGTATTCTGTCCCTTGCTGAACATCTTTATGGTTATGTAATCTAATGTTCCAGAAAAATTAAAGCATTAAAATAATCCACCACTGAGAGACATGTAATTGAAGGAAAAAATTTCAAAGGTAACAAGAACAAAACTCCCATGTTAGGAATAATATTATCATTTGATTTAGCCGGTAATGCTATGTTCTTGTTATTAGTATCATTGTTTTCAGTTTTAACTGTGAAGGATATTAATTTAACAGGGTTTGTTGTAAAACACCAACATCAAATGTATGTTTGCTGCAAAGTACCACCTCTTTTAAACTGCATTTGCTTTCTTAGATTTCAAAATTGATATTAAATTAATGAGAGATCACTTTTTAAATTTATTTTTTTATTAATTTCAGAGGTAGAATTTAGTGATTCATCAGTTACATATAATACCCAGCTAATTATGTGAAGTGCTCACCTTAATGCCCATCACCCAATTACCACTTCCCCCACCCACTTCCGCTCCAGCAACACTCACTTTGTTTCCTAGAGTTCAGTGTCTCTTATGGTTTGCCTCACTTTTAATTTTCAGACTGCCTAACTCTATCCTGTAGCAAGTTAACTGTATCAGTTATATATTGCTTCATAATAATCTATTCTAAAATTTGGTTGCTTAAAACAACAATAATTTATTTTGATCATAAATCTGCAATTTTGTCAGGGCTCAGCAGGGACAACTCATCTGCTCAAATGAGGGTCAGCTTGGGTAGCTTGACTGAGGGCTGTTGGATGTACTTTCATGATAGCTCATTTGCATGGCTGGCAAACTGGTGCTACTTATTAACTAGAAGGCTAGCCAAGACTATGGACCAGGGACCTTAGTTCCTCTCATGTGGGTCTCTTTATGTGCTGTTTGGGCTTCCTTGGAATGTGGTTTTTGGGTCTCCTATATAAACATCCCAATAGACAGGAAGTGAAAGCCTAGGTTTTAAGACCTAGGTTTGAAACTACCATAGTACATCTTTCTCTGAATTCTGTTAGGTAAGCAGTCATAAAGCTCCAGACTTATGCAGAGGAGATATAAACCTATCTTTCCACAGGAGGAGTATCAAAGAATTTTATGGCTATGTTTTATAAATGCCACAGTGATCTGAATGTAAACTCTTCTGCATATAAATAAAGCTTCACTGATATGTTGAATTGTGTTATCAATTTGGTAAGACTATCTATCAGAACTAGTTCAGCTTCTTAGAATATGAGACATCTCCTTTGATTCAAGAAATCTGAATCTGGTTCTTGTTCTTCAATGAAACAATTCCCAAGATGCATACGCTTCCTTGGGACCTGTATTAATTGACTCTCATAGGTCAAGGTAGCCCTGATCACTGTACTCAGCTGGAATTTGGCTCATGGCTATAATACCATTTGCTGTAGCTAACGTGAGAGCTCAAATTGCAGAAAGACTTGTCAGCCAAGAGATGCCTACTTTTCTTATATGAGAAATAGCCCCTAACTTGGAACACTTCAGTTCTTGCCAGAAAATTGTTCAAAACAATTCAAACGTGAACTCTTTATGGTCCCTCTTTGCTTGAGTTATTTGGGGTGTGCTTGGGTAAGCATAAAGTGAACACACAAATAGCTTCCTGAGAAAAACAGTGGGGCTATTCAGAACATTCCCAGGAAACATAACCCTTTTTGTAATGTTGGATCTCTTCCTGGGAAAAGGCTTCAGAGATCATATAATCTGTGTTTCACCTGCCAGGGAATTATGCCAAAGTCAGGAGTACCAAAAAGACATAAGAATGGGACATGGGGATAGGGGAGAATAAGGGTATATTTCTTTGTAACAACCAGAAAAGTTTGACATGTCTTCCTGGTGTGTATATGTTCATCTACCAGGCAAAGGTGTGCAATGGATTTGGGAAATATTTTCTTGAGACCAACTATGATCTAGGATATAATAGAAAGAAATGTACCTTTTTATTTTACTCTTCTTCCTATTTCTCCACTGTGAAGAGTCCCTCTAGGGTCTTCCTCATGCTGACAGAAGGCAGTTCTGGTCATTGTGTTTGGTTAGAAAATGTTATCCAGACCCTAGAAATACTGTGGTGCTAGTGGGGGATGGGAAGGAAAATGAAGAACAGTGTGACTATTGTCACTGGCCTTTGTTTACTCCAAGATTTATACAACTAGGGAGGAGTGAAATCCTGGAGACTTGTTTCACAAATGGAACCTTCCTTTTGTCAAAGAGATATGTTATTCTGGACAATGAGTAGGGCAAGTTTTCTATGTATGTACAGGAAAGCACTACTCAGTGTGTACAAATTGTCATCCCCCAAATTTGGCCAAGATCAGATAATGCAGATTTTGACTTCTTATCCACCCTTTTTTCATAGTTTAACATTCCCCTGGGATATTCTATTCTTTGAGCACAAATTTATGCCAACATTTCTAGAAAAGACCTGTTGGCTCCCTTGTGTGATGGTGATGGAATGTCAGACCCTCTGAAAAGATAGAACACAACTTCATTATAGTTCCCTTTCAATAAACACCCAGAGCCAGTTTGTCAAGGGAACTGGAAAGAAATCTAGGTTAAGACAATTGTTAATTGTTTTTTAATTAATAAGTCTGGAAAACCTATAATTATGAGTAACTAGTTCTTGGAATCATACCATATTTATTCAAAAACAAGAAGCAAATATTCTTATTACCTTTGAAACATACTGTCCCTGTATCTTCAAACTTGAATATGCTTTGAATATACCTCCAAAGACTTCTTATATAAATGAATTTATTGTATCTGCTTTTAAACTTACACATTTCTTGTGCTAATGTATTTCTGTTTTAATCTGCTATTATTATCTTAAATATCAGATTTATTTCATTACTGTTTTGCAAGCTATGTCTGTAATATGCCTATGATACCTGTTGTCTTGATCAATGGGTTTTCTTCTTCACTGTGTTAATATGGACACATGAGACCCAGAAGTTGCATCTTCAGGTTAGTTGGTCAATTTTTACAGACAGAGGACATTTCTCTTCTCACTTGGACATAAATTTCTTTATTTTCTTTGTTTCACCTCTTGTTTCAAATATCTGTCCTATGCTTTAAGGCTTTAGACTTTTTTTTCAATTTTCTCTAGAAGACCACTCCTTACTTTGTTTTCCAAATCTTCTTTTTCATTTTATCTAGAACATTGGATGAGAGTTCTGTCTTCCTCATGGCTAGTCTTTCCATGTTCTTCTCTTTCTTTTGTTTATCCTGGTTGTCTTACATATACTTTTATTTCCTTCTTGAACTGGGTTGTCCAGGCCTAACACTTTATTTATGAATCCTGAGTTGGTGCCCTCTGTTCCTTTCTCATAGTAAGGAGGCGTAGACTGATAAGTGGCCTGTTGACATGGGATTGGGGATGACAGATTTATATTTATTAAGAAATTGACTGACAGGATCGAAGGTGGGGGAGCCTGCTGGATTAAATCACAGGTGTTATGTATCAGGCAAATGTGAATTCTTTCCAGATAATTTGCTTGTAATGTCTATAGAAAGGGGTCTGCTGAGGTAAAGAACCCGATGATGAAGATGCTAGATGAACACCTACAGAAGATAAAAGAAAAGGACTGTATTCCATGGTTATAAAAATCCAGAGGGGGGAAAGACTAGTCATCAGAGAAAGAACTTGAACTAGGGTGAAGGTCAAGGGTGAGGTGAGGTGATAGTGTTCTGATCATAAAACCCGGAAGATGGAGCAAACTGGTACTAGTGATACAGAAAGGGATTAACATTAGACTCACACAAAGGAGAGTGTATCTGGAGTCCCACAGAAAAGAGTATCTCTAGAATGGGAGCAAGAGGGAGGTTGAAACTGGAGAAATCCAGGCTTGGCAGTATGCTTTGCAGACACAGCCACCAGCTGCATACCTATAATTTAAGCCTCCAAGTAGAGTTCATCACCTGAAAGAGCTGGGTGTAAAATGTAAAAGGGTTGATGTTTGAAGTTGAGTTTTAAGCCCTGACTACGATCTTAACAGTTGGGTAGTCTGTGCAGAAAAGGGAATTTGGAAGCTCAGTGTTTCAAGGGGTCCTAGGCAGATATTGTTCATTATTCTTACATTTCTTCTTAATTTTGCTGCATTTTCTGCTCTGAATCAAATATAATAATTAAAGGAATTCTTGCATTTTTCTTCTGTCTCCCACTTGTTAGGAGTGGGGACATTGTAAAGATTAAATGACATACAGTATGTCAGAAGTGCTATGTGAGCAGAGGAGCACAAAAGCTGAATATGCCTATCTGAATTAGGTTGGTTTTCTAGGATGCCCTAATGTCCTTAGTTCTCACTCTTTGGTTATAGTAAGATAAAGTAACATCATTTTTGGTTGATACATTTTTCAACAAACATTTCCTGAGCCTGCATGAGGCATTTGGACCTGGGTTAAGTAATGGAGCTACAAGATGAAGACCTGAGCATGTCTGCAGGGGAGGCTGGTAGAAGTCAATGCAATTTGCAGGCTTTCTTTAGGAAAAAAATAGATTATGTTGCAAATAAATTTAAGCATAAAAGAGAAATTTTGTTCAGAGTGGGAAAACAAATTCCTACAAATTCCAAATTTTAAAAATCTGATGAAGTATCATATAATCTGGGGTGGGGGGGACCCACATAGTATTTTCATTCACTAACTGCATAACAAATTTCTAGTACATTTTCCCCTATATGTTTTGGCTGTATACTCTTTGATTGCCACTTCATATGACAATAATTTTTATAACCATTTTTCATAGAGAGACAGAAATATAGTTCAGTCTTTCCTCTAGCATAGTTCATTGAACTTTGTTTTTTATGACTGATAATTTTGACTAGGCCGATTGAAGACTGAATAATTCACTTAAAATTTTATATATTTAAAAATTGGAAGAAAGTTTGGTACATCTCAAATCTTGTTTCACCTGCCCTCATAGTCCCAGTGCCCAGCATGGCAAGCTGTTCTTATTATGATTCAGCCTCTGGCCTCTTGGCTTCCAAATGTTATGGTGCAGGGTGAGTCAGCCCTGTGGGCAGTAGGAGTATTCCTGGAAACCATGCCTACACCAGGACAGCTAGTGTCACTTGAATCTGCATGTAAGTGTTTATGAACCATATAAATACATCTGATGAAATTCATATTAATGTCTCTCTAACTCAACTCTCTGACCTGGATCCCTCAAATCCCCTCAGCTGCTCCAAACTACTGAACATGCAAAGTAAGTAGGGTGGTGGCTGTCAGAGTGGCAAGAGACAGTTAACTTATTACAATTAAAATAGATTACATCAGCAAATTTACAAGGACATATGTCCTCATGAACACCTGAGTCCCAGGGCCTTTGCAAATAAAGTACCCTGATGCTTAAGTTTTATTAACTTCCATGTAAATCTACCTCTGAGGAGGCAGGCAGCTAACTTGAGTGGGTGAACAAAGACTTCACAGTGGTATCAAACTTGGAGCCGAGTCTTGAAAGATTAGAAGACCTTTTTCAAGTCAATGGGAATGGCCAGGCCTAGTAGGAGGTGCCAGTAAAAGAGAGAAAGAGGTGATGGAAACAGTGAAAGAAGGAAAATCAGGTGAGAATGGTGCCTTTGAAGAGTTTTAGAGAAAATTTCAATAAGGAATAGTTCAATGTTATATTGGGTCCAAGAAGTCAAGAACATGAAAGAGTCTATTGGATATAGCAGTTAAAAACCACGTGGTGGGGGCGCCTGGGTGGCTCAGTCATTAAGCATCTGCCTTCAGCTCAGGTCATGATCCCAGCGTTCTGGGATCAAGCCCCACATTGGGCTCCTTGCTCAGCAGGAAGCCTGCTTCTCCCTCTTCCACTCCCCCTGCCTGTGTTCCCTCTCTCGCTGCCTCTCTCTCTGTCAAATAAATAAATAAAATCTTTAAAAAAAAAAAAAAGAAAAAGAAACCATGTGGTGACCTTTGCCACAGCAGTCTCAATGATGTGGTGGGAGTCAAGGCCTGATTTCGATGGAATGAGAAGTGAATAGATAATGAGGAAGCAGACATCTTGATTCTATTCCTTTAAGAAGTGTTTCTGAGAAGGGAAGAAGAGACCGTGTGTGGTTATAAGAAAATTTAGAGATGAGGGAAACTTCATTAGTATTGTTTTTTTAATTAAAGAAAATTGTGACCAAGCATGTTAAAAATGTCATGTGGGATAAGGGTGTCTGGGTGGCCTAGTCAGTTGTGTTGGACTCTTTTTATTTTTTTAAATTAAATTCAATTAATTAACATATAGTGTATTATTAGTTTCAGAGGTAGAGGTCAATGATTCATCAGTCTTATATAACACCAGTGCTCATTACATCATGTACCCCCTTTAATGTCCATCACCCAGTTACCCCATTCCTTTACACCCCTCTCCTCCAAAAACACTCAGTTTTCTTCCTGTGATTATGAGTCTCTTATGGTTTGTCTCCCTCTCTGATTTCATCTTGTTTTATTTTTCCCTCCCTTCCCTTATGATCTTCTGTTTTGTTTCTTAAATTCCACATATGAGTGAGATCATATGGTAATTGTCTTTCTCTGATTGACTTATTTTGCTTAGCATAATACCCTCTAGTTCCATCCATGTCATTGCAAATAGCAGTAATTATTTTTTCTGATGGCTGAGTAGTATTCCACCATATATATATATATACACACACACACACACACACCACATTTTCTTTATCCATTCATCTGTCTATGGACATCTGGGCTCTTTCCATAGTTTGGCTATTGTGGAGTTGTGTCGGACACATAATTTCAGCTCAGGTCGTGATCTCTGGGTCATGAGATCAAGCCCCAGGTTGGGCTCTGAGCTGGGTGTGGAAGTTCCTTAAGATTCTCTCTCTCCCTCTCCCTCTCACTGCCCCCCACTCTCTCTCTCTCTTTTTCTCTCTAAAAAAAAAAAAAAAAAGTCATGTATGGCAGTTGGTAAGTAGAGAGTATTTTCCCTGGTCTGAGCAGAGGGCGTGTGGTCTCCATCTGTTCATAATTTCACCCACCTGCTTCTCAGGACAATAAAATTCTCTAGAATAGCTTACCAACATCAACCAACTGAGCAAGTGAGCAAATAGGCAAGTCCTCGGAGGAGTCTGTACATGCTCACCTCAACATTCCAGGCAGTAACCCACACTTCAGCCCTGCCTTTACCATCCCGCATGTCGAAGGTGCTGCTGTTCATATTCTGTTCTCCTCAGCTCTCCCATTGTCCCATCTTGCCCCTTCCCCCAGTCCTCTGTCTCTGTCTCTCCCTCCATACCCCTTCTTTTGGTAATATGAAGTATTTCCCATGCCATTACTGTTCTTCAAAGATATAGCTTTGAGAGGCTGCTTAGTGTTCTGTAGCATGGATTAGCCATTACTTATCCTAAATCTCTTGTAGGACATTCGGTTTGTTCCAAGATGATGACTCAGTTATCTAACTTTCTGTGTACAGTAGTTACTTACTTCCTGAGGATAAATTTCAAAAAATTCCAAGAAATGGAATCTCTTGTACAAAGATATGCATGTTTTTATGGCTTTTGATACATATTGCCAAAATGCTTTCCTGGCTTCTCAAATGTTTGATGATAACGAAGCACTAAGAGACCATAAGCATTTGCATTTGGTGAAACACATTTGAATAACAAAATAATATGGAAAAGCTGAAGCAGTCATGTGACACATTTGGGTAAAAACTGGAGTTTTCATTGTTTTTTGCCCATATTTTGAATTTACTCAGTAATGGAGAACTGACTTCCATATTTTCCACTTATTGTGAAAATTTATTAAGATTAAATTAAATTGCTTCAGACTTGCCATTGAGTTTCTCCGGTTCCCAGACTGTGGTTACTGCCCTGACTGGTCAGCCTGGGGTGAAAAACACTTCCTGGCAGTCAGCAGGCACATTATGCTGGGATCTAGAAACATGAGAAGCAACATGAGGAAGGCTGTGTCCATGAAATAAACAAACTGGTATGGTAGATGCATAAGGGGCAGCCAGCCCAGAATAATAAGCCTGACCTCAGGGAGAGGCTAAAAGACCTACCTCTTGCCTAGTACCCCAGGAGGTCCTGATTCCTGACCTCTTCCTGATCATTCCCTGGTCCCCAAGTTCTAGGATCTTGCTGAATAGCCTGAGGACGAATGAGATGCTATAAACAGACCTTTCCAGAGGCTTTCTCTCAGAAGGTTTTGCCAAATTTCTGGAAATTTGTAAGAATCTTGGGCCACGGAAAGCCTTGGTGATCCACGAATACAAATACATCACTAGGGGAAATCCAGCTTTTATTTTTTAACAAAAGCCCCTTTTAAAAATGTCTGGTTTTCAAAATGCTGCCTTTTCCAAATTACACTTATATAGTGGCATCAAACAAGAAAGCTCTTTGATAAAATTCTGCCTATTTCTGGAAGAGCGGAGATGAGAAAGATGTGGGTGGGAACCATGTTTGGTCACGGCTTCTTAGCTACTGAACTTTGATCATTCACGGGAGAAGGGGCAAGACCATTATGCCACGAATTCATGGCCTCAAACTGAAACTTGCTAATAAGTCATATCTCATCTACTCCATTAATGATCAGTAAATGATTGGAAGTCTGGCCAAGAGGCCCGGAGATCAGGACAGCATGTTAAGTAACAGCTGACACTGTCAACTAAAAATAGTGCTTTGGATTTAAATGAATGACTCAGACTTGATTTCCTATGCTTGCCTCAGATAATACTGTACATGGGAAGGATCTTTTAAAATGTTTTTCTTTTATGTGAAAGAAGGGTTTTATTGCAACCATCTGGGCATTGAGCTCAGACTCAGCTCTGTGGGAGTTGGGTGCACCCATACTTCCATCTCCAAGGCCCCGGGCCACTTGGCACTGTTGGCCTCCTAAGCACATCTGTGCACTTGACTCTTCAATCTGGGTCACCAAAGAACAAGAGGATGGTTCAGGAAGTTATGTTAGTTTTATATCATTTCCAGAAACTTCTCCCTTTGTGCTCTTCCCATAATTCTCTTCCTTCATAAGATGAAAGCAATTAAAGGCTAACTAGTCAATGATGAATGACGCAAGCTAAACAACCCTGGACACTCCTCAGCAGAGATAGTAATCAGAAGAACCAAATGTATTTTCCAGAAATGTCATATGCAAAACGAATTTGTGCATATGTTGGCTAAATTAACCAGATAATTTTTAATAACAGCTACAATAAAACATACATTTGTTGTTCACTGCAGTTGAATGTTTTTTCATTGAATTTGCTTATTAGTATAGGCTAATCAGATTGTTTGATGTGTTTTTCCTGATTTCAATCAGTATCACTATTTGTCAAGCCAATGAAAAATGGTTAAGCTATGCGTTTTCAAGTTTTTTGCCACTATCAGATGTTTACCCCTGTTCTGTTTTATGTGCAAGTTTCTCCTCCTCTCAGATATTTTCCCACCCCACAGCCAATCACCAGATCCCATTATATTGAGGAAACACACTATTTGTCTACACTCCCTGCCCGGCTGTTGGTGTCTTGGGTACCTCTTACCCATGAGAACAGAAAATAGAGCCTGGGGAAAATTATGTGAGTCAGCTTTCCACAGGGATTGCAGGCCAACAATGCCTGTTCTGAACCCAAATACCAGTTCCAAGTGGGGCAGCACAGGAAAGGGACACGACACTGAGAAATCTACTGCAGTAGGAGCTGAGTAGAATGATGTGTGATGAGGTTCAGAGTTTAGACCATGAGTCTTCAGGAGAATTCACTGATCTCAGAAGTCACAGCACCTTTATGGCAGCATCATAGGCCTCAGGCATAGGTGTGGGAGGGGCACATGAAGAGTGGACACAAAGTAGGCACAGCTGTTGGAGACACTAGAATTTATAATGAGAGCCCCTAACAAAATTTTACTGAGTTTCCAACCTATAGACCCCAGTCTAAATAAGCTGGACTCTTCACACAGATGTGTAAGGAGTGTAGTAGGTCTGTGGACTTTAGGATGCATTAGTCGCATCAATAACTCCACCTGTTCCTGGTCTCGCCATTAGGCTGAAGTCAGACAGGCCAGTGAGCTGTGTAAAGCCTCTTTGAGGTCCAGAGGTCCTTTGTGTGGTGACTAGGAGCTCCATAGGAAGGGAACAAAACCCTTTGGCCTTACTTCTTTGTGAACCTTGTTCTCTGGTCTCACTCTGCCCAGGACATCTGTCATCAGACTCTTCCAGCTCCTGAGCCCCATGGCCTGTCTCTGCAAGTGAGGCCATTGCTTGCCTGTTAGGGTTTGGGGCCACTCTTGCCCTATCCACCCTTACCAGCCCCCACATAAAGACCCTGCTGCTCACACCACCTTGTTTCAAATGTCATTTGTGAATCTTTGCCAACATTACAGAGCCAGAGCTTGAGCCATGTGTAGCAAGCACAGCCCCTCCCTGGAGACTGTCCCCTCCTTCCCAAATGAAAATGAGTGGACAGTTTTGCAAACAGAAATGGAAACCATATTGTGTGCCCCAGGAAGGGCGCAGCCCTAAGAAGGAGAAATGGCACTCACTTATTATATGGAGCTGCTGTGATTCAACTATCTTTCTCCATCTGATTAAAGGCAGGTGTAAGGGCTCCTCAGAGGGAAGGAAGTAGGGAGAGAATGGGGCAACAGGCAGGGCAGGGAATAACCCCTCATCTTGTTGTAGAGGTATCACAGAAAATGACAATGCCTGGAAAACACGCAAATAAGGCAGCTTGTACTCTAAGGCGGGAATGGGGGTGAATGATGGGGTTCTTGTTTAAAAACTGACTGGTGGGGAGTTACAAACTTGTAAGTCGTGCAATCTTCCATAGGATGGAGGGTGAAAAGGTTACTTCCAGGGATTTCACTCATTCCTTGAATTCTTTTCTTGGTGGATCTGTGATAAACTTCTGCATTATAGTGCCAGGCAGGAGCTGCAAAGCAGCCTAAGTGATGATAAATGAACATGAGAGAAGACCCAGAAAAGGGCAGGATGTAAGTGTTCTGGCACTGAAAATAGAGCTTGCAACTCAGATCCTATTATTCTGTTGGTTTTTACAAACCTACAGCTACCTTGTCTAGTTGACACCCTGGAATTTCCCTTTATTATAAACTTTCAAATTATTCCCTTTATTATAAACTTTCAAATGATTCTAATCATTTAAAATCTAAAATTAATTCCTAATTTGTTAAACTCATTATGAAAATATTGGTAATCAGAGTTCTCATAGGCACATATGACAATAGTATAAAAGTCTAAAAGTGAACTGTAGTTAAGGTTATGGTTCTCTTGCACATATGATACCCACGTGATGTTTCCTTGCTTGGAGATAGATTTAAGAGCACTTAGAAACTGATTAGATAGGAAGGATGATGGTAACTATGCAATTTAAAATACAAATAACGAAAGAAATAGTTTTCATTTATGGAAATAGAAAAGAGCCCAGGAATTACTGGCTTGAGAGAAAGCTGATTTATTACATATTGATTGTGAGACGTTGGTAAGACACCAAATTAGAAACAGTACCTTGGAAGTAGGAGTCACCTGGAGAAAAGTTTGGGAATTAGTAATATGAGAGAAACAAAGGAAGTAGATATGAACAAAAAGGAAGAGATGGTGAAGGGGCAGGAGAGGATAAGAAAAGAGCATCTGAAAAACCCACCTCTGGGGGGATCAGCTGAAGACAAAGGCCCTGGAAGAGGAAGCAAAGGAAGGAAATGAAGAGAGAACCAGCAGAGCGCATTTATGGAGGCCAAAGGGGTAATATGGTAACAAGGTTTACAAGCCCAAGATAGCGGAGGTCTATTAGCTCTCTGGCTTCATCCCCTAGGACCCTCCCCTCGGATCTCTCCAGTGTGCTAGCCTTCTTGCCAGTCCTTGAACACTCAGATGTCCCTCACCTTAGGGCCGCAGGGCTGGCTAGCCTCTCTGCCTGAAACATGCTCCCTGAGATGGCCACATGGCTTCCTCTCTCACGTCCTTCAAGTCTGTTAACTTGTCACCTTCTCAGTGACCTCTACTTGACCACTCTTGGAACATGGAAGCTTCTCAATACCTGCACCTCCTTGACTGCCTTACCCTGCTCTACCTTCCCTTTTGTTCTTTAGGACTATTTAATATAGCAAATAATTTACTTACTAGTTTGTCTACATAATAATAATAATTTGTTATTTATGTTTTTAATTTCTGCCCCCACAGTCTAATAAAACGTAACCTCACAAGGGCAGGAATCTTTGTTTTATTGACCTATCCTCAGTGGCTGGAACAGTGCTTGGTATAAAGAAATACTCAGGGACTATTTGTTGAAGAAAAGAATGAGCAGTGTTGGACAGTGCTGGGAAGGCAAGGAGAATGGGAGAAGGAGAATGGGCAAGGTCACTAGACTGATGTTTTTGGAAGTCCTTCACAGTCTTATTGAGAGTAGTTTCAGCGGAATAATTGAGGACTGGGTAAGCGAGACAGAGTAGTAGAAATAGAAGAAGCAAGAATCATAGAGCAAAGTAATATTTGGGCATAATATTTAAAACTCCAGAACTGTAAGTAACTATTAGCTCTTTCTGATGCTGGTATTAAAAGACAGATCTAAGGCACACACTTGGTTGGAAATCACAATGGGCTTACCTGTGTTTAGTTGCAACTTAGAGGCTGGGATATGACCTGCAGTGTATCCAAATGCATGTGAACTGTTCTATAAGGGGTGTACACAGAGTATTCAGCACGACCTATTTTAAGACAATCCAATTTTTGCAAAATCCAAACCTACATATCACATGCATTAAGGGTGATGGATTTCAGACAGAGATAAGAGGAAAAGGGGAAGCAGGAAATGGGGAATGCAGCTAGGGCTCCACACAAAGCACAGGAAGAAGATTGTAGGGAGAAGACACCCCCCCGCTGAGGGAAGGCGACAGTCTGGTCCTGCCTCAGAGAAAACAACCCTGTCCAGGAGGCCACAAGAGAGGAGAGGGCACAGGGAGGAGGCCATTCTAGGAAGTTAAGACAGCCAGAGGAGAACAACAAGCTCAATTATAGAAAGATTTGCAGGAAGAGGATCTCCTGGAGGAGGGAGTATTTGGAATTTGAGACAGTGAATAAGGCAGAAATCAAGGAGTCAAGGAGAATAGGGAAAGAGAAAACCCTGAGGGCAGCCAAAGGAGGAGTTAAAGTCACTTCAGAAACATGCTCTAAGAATAGGAGAATATGCAAGGCCACAGAGAGAGCTAAGAGAAGAACTTGAGAAATAAAACAAAACAAAAATAGATGAAAAGAAGGGAGTAGAAAATCTGAGTACCTTTTGTATGAGAAACTGGAAACCGTTGAAGTGTGTGTGGAATTTGTTTGATGATAGGTCATTAACTCAATCTGGTGTGCCATGCATTTGCATATGTAACATATAAATGCCTTGTGAGGGTCAGATGAAGGAAGGCGACACCTAGGAGGGAGAAGAGGATGTCCCAGTTAGTGTTTGACTGTAGAGAACCTGGAAAGTAGTCTCTCTAGAGTCCATTCATTACCTGGTGGATGTTGGAGCCTTTTGGGAAAAATTCACAACATTTTTCCTATCTGGAATATAAAGCCTGAGTACCAGGGCTAAACCAGCTTACTGTTTGTACTAGTGAAAAACCATCTCCTTTGATTGACATCAGGAGTAGGTAGTACTGGGGCATTCAGCAATTGTGGGGGTGGCCTCCCTGTCTTAGGCCTTAGCAGGCTTTTCTTAACAAAGATCATCCAAAAATAGTAGTTAACATTTATTGTGGTTTCCATGTCATGCACTGTGCTAAGCTCTTTATAGATAGTAGATCCTCATTATTTGCAGATTCCATGTTTGCCTACTCACTAAAATTTGTTTGTGACTCCAAAATCACAGGCTTTTGTGGTCATTCATAGAGGAGTATAGAGAAAAATTTGAGTGCCCTGGCATGCATGTGTGTTCCTTGCTGAGGTCAAATAGGGTAAAACTATCATGCTATAAGAAAGTGTCCTTTTGCTGTCTATCCAGTGCCATGTTTTCACACTTTTTGTGTGCTTTCTATTGGAGACTTTGCTGTTTGCAATGGCTCCCAAGTGTAATGTTGGAGTGTTGTCTAGTGTTCCTCAGCATGAGAAGGCTGCGATCTGCCTTAGGGAAATTCAGGTATGTTAGACAAGCTTCATTCAGGCATGAGTTATGGTGCTGCTGGCCATGAGTTTAATGTTAAGGAATCAATAATACATATGAAATAAGGTGTCCTTAAATAGAAACACACATAAAACAATGTTATGAATTGTTAAGTTGACAAAAATGTGACCAGAGGCTCACGGGAACCTCACTCTTTTCCCTAGGAGCCGTGGCTCAGTATTTGCTATTTAAATGTTTGTGGGTGACTTTATAGAACAGAACTACCACAAATAATAAGAACTGGACATTACTTCACTTATAGTCATAGTTCCAGAAAGCAATGCTATAAGGCCACATTTTACAAAAATTCACGCCTAGAGCAATTGTAGTCCCAGAAAGGTTAAAAACTGTGTTCAAAGCCATAATACTGGCAAGGAAGCAGAATCCAGCTCTGACTCCGACTCCAACTTGTGGAAATTGTCTCTGGTGTGAAGGTTGAAGTTGAAGGAAGTGGTGGATTCTACACAATGTAGGGAGGATTTTATTCATGAGCAAACGTGAACCAACCCCACAAAGAGATGAAGAACCAGGAAATTATTATTTGTTATTGTTACTATGACCTTAGTTTATATTCCCGAATGTTATAGCCTGGGGAAACTTGAGGCTACAGTTTGAAGAGAGTGAAACATGATAGAAATATGTGATGCATTAGGAAAACACTGAGCTGGAAGCAGGAAGTTCTAGTCCTAGTCCTAACTCTGCCAGGAAATTGCTGTCAGCCTTCAAGAAAGTCCTCTTCGTAGCCCTACACCTTTGCTGCTCCACCTGCAAAATGAAAATGTTGGTGGACGATTCCCTCTGCTCTTAGTTTTTATGATATGAAAACTACATTGTCCTGGATGGCTTTTAACTAGATGACTATAAGTCCTATTTTGCTGAAATAGGCTTGGTTTATTCCTTTTGTCCTGGTATATTATTAATAGCATCTTTCACTCTCCAAAGTATGCCAATTTGGGCAATAAATTATACAATTATCTTGTGCTTTTTTTATAATAATTTTTTATTGTATTATGTTAGTCACCATACAGTACATCCCTAGTTTTTGATGTAAAGTTCCATGATTTATTACTTGCGTATAAACACCCAGTGCACCATGCAATACGTGCCCTCCTTAATGCCCATCACCAGCCTATCCCAATACCCCACCCCTCTCCCCTCTGAAGCCCTCAGTTTGTTTCCCAGAGTCAATAGTCTCTCATGGTTCATTCCCCATTCTGTTTACCCCCCCCTTCTTCTTCTCTTTCTTCTCCTACCAATCTTCCTACTTCTTATGTTCCATAAATGAGTGAAATCATATGATAATTGTCTTTCTCTGCTTGACTTCTTTCGCTTTATCTCCTCTAGTCCCATCCATGTTGCTGCAAATGTTGTGAAATTTTTCTTTTTGATGGCTGAGTAATATTCCATTGTATATATTGAACCACGTCTTCTTAATCCAGTCATCTGTTGAAGGGCATCTCGGTTCCTTCCACAATTTAGCTATTGTGGACAGTGCTGCTATGAACATTGGGGTACCTATGGCCCTTCTCTTCACTACGTCTGTATCTTTGGGGTAAATACCCAGTAGTGCAATTGCTGGATCATAGGGTAGCTCAATTTTTAACTTTTTAAGGGACCTCCACACTGTTTTCCAAAGTGGCTGTACCAACTTGCATTCCCACCAACAGTGTAAGAGGGATCCCCTTTCTCCACATCCTCTCCAACATTTGTTGTTTCCTGCCTTGTCAATTTTTGCCATTCTAACTGGCGTAAGGTGGTATCTCAATAATTATCTTGTGCTTCAGTATTTGTTCCTTGTGTTTTCTTGGCTGGGTCAGATGCAAGAAATTTCCTGCCCTTGCCTTAGTGGAGACTAGCTGAGGTTACTTCATCCAGACACAATGGCTTCTTGGTATCTGGTTGTTGACTTACTTGGCTTCCACTTGCTGCCAGTTTCCTGGTCCATGTAACCTGGCTCTTGCCTCATACCTTGGGTCTTTAATATGAAGACCCTGCTGCCTAACCCAGGAAAAATTCTGTTTTGCCTTTTGCTCCCCCTCCCAATTATATCAGCTGAACTGTGAAAAGGAATTCTTTAATATAAAGAAAAAAGTAATTTGATATAGTACTGCCAATTCAAGGCCATAGTATGTCACAAATCAATCATTCCTTGTCCTATTAGATTTGATGCATTTTTAAAAGATCAAGTTACTTACAGTTGTGATATAATTATATAAATGTTGATTGAGTATAACACAAATTAATTAAAAATTATAGAAGTAAAAAAGCTAGATTGAGAAGGAAAAGGTTGAAACAAAAACTTCTGAATATCATTTGAGTCTTTCTAAATGTACTGTTTCATCTTTTTGTTCTGACATAAGAAAATTGCATGAATCACAACGCAAAAACAAAATCAAATCTTCGCTTTTAAACAAAATATTATATTCTCCTTTACCCATTCAAATTCTATAGAAATAAAGCATAAAAATAGAGTAAAATAGTTATACCTTATTCTTTTTAGTGAGTTAAAATGCACTATGTAATTTTATTATATACGCTATTAATTTGTTTAGCGAAACATTTCTTTCCACATAGTGAAATATGAACTTTAGTGTAGGCCATATTAAGTAATGCTAAATAATCCTAAGCTTTCTGAATGTCGCTTGGGAAATTATATGATCGATTATTCTAATTCTTTGATCTGTGTTTCTGGTTCAAACTCTCCTTTTCTAACTTTCTGAGTAACTTTCAGCTATTCAATCTGGAAAATGGAATATGTTAATGATTAAACAAACATCACCAAACTGGTATCCTAATAGAAACACTGTGTTTTCATGCCGTTCACAGGTTAAAAATAAACAATTTCTCAGTAGCAATTGCTTGTTTTCCGAAAAGACCTATTGTTCAGAAAGAAGCATTGGAGAGAACTTGAACTGGCTGCAAACCCAATCAACTAACTTGTGTCTGCTATCATAACCTTTCGGGACAATGTCGAGATGGATTACTGGCTAAAAGATCATATTCCTTGGAACTGGCCAGCCAGAAGCTTAAATGGACGTCTGTGCCCTTGATACACTGAAATAAAGATGTCAAAATAGCCCCATGCCCTGCCACAGTCCTTGCTCCATGGTCAGAAAATGGCCTGAGGAAGGCCCAAGTCCTGGCAGGGGCTCTGCTGGTCTACGCCCGAAAAAGGAAGAAACCACCAGCAGCTTTTATCAGGTTCAGTTCAGAGTTTAAAATATCGTTCCCCTGTCTTTGCCCAAAAGGGGCAATCTGATCTTATGAGCAAACAGCAAAAGGCATTTTGTATTTAAACACACACACCACACACACACACACACACACACACACACACACACACACCAAAACCCTGTTTGTTGTTGGTTTCAGTGTAACTGTTTCACAATTATCTTAATTTGAAATGCTTAATGTTGTTAGGACATTTTTACTTTGTTTCTGAGACATGTATTAAGTAAAAATCTTTTATGATGTTAAGCATTTATCCTTGATCTGATTTCTGCTAATAATCTCATTTGAATATGAAAAACAAAAGAAAATAAGTGTTGTCTCTGCCTGGTGTCCGGTTCAAGATATTTGACTTTTAAATGTTGGCCTAAAGAGAAGAGAATGCAGTTGCTATTTGCTGAGCCTGGAACTATGCAATTTGCTGTATGTTTGCTGAACTCATTGGTACTGCTGCCTACTTGCTACCCATTCTCCTTTCCAGCCACTTTCTCCTTCTTTGAAAATTTCACCAACCTGTACCTCATTTTGGGCACAATGATGTGCAGAGTTTCGTCTTTCTCTTTTATGCCACATTTCGGGTAAAATAAAAGTTGTATGGAACCAGTTCACATCTTGAACCATTGGCAAAGATTGACTGGTCCAAGCCCAGAGATGCAGACTATGTTTAAGACCAAGAAAAAAAAATCGAGGTAGGTGCAGATCCAGGCTCAGAGCCAAGAAGGCCAACCGTAGGCTTGATGTGATGAGGTAAGTTGTGATTTATACCCCATAGACTCTGCTCCAAGGTCGGGGATGTTTTTTCATCCTGTCTTGGATTTTCTACTATGAGCAGGTATCTTTGGGCCCACCTCAGGTGAGCACTCCTAGTGGGAGTAAGGGGCCATAGGTGTTCTCTGTCATTGACTGGAATAGAACAAGTGCTAGGAATCTTTGAGAATTTTTGTCCTCATAACTTTTATTTTCTCATGGTTAGAAACATGTAAGTAATTCCATTTAATGGAAATCAGGAAAGAAAAAAAGGTGACTAAGAAGTATTTCACACAAGATGTGGACCATAATATTCATGTAATTTTGAGAGGATGCTCGGAACTGAGAATACCCTGTACGAGGAAAAAATAAAAGCGAGTCCTCTAAAGCATTCCTGATGGACCCAAATATATTTAAAGCAACAAAAATAAGAAGAGTGCCCTTTGGAATCACCAAATTGACAGATTAATCAAAAACTGGTTTCTGCGATTACTGTAAGGTGTTGTTAAATGGAGCAGGGGAGGGGGAAATGGGGAGAGAATTCATTGAATGAGTTTAAGGAATTGACAAGATAATTTTCCTGACTGGAAGGAAATTATCATGGTGAGAGGCTTAGGGGGGAAAGAAACATGTTTTGACCAGGTTTCTTGTTCTTCCTCTATGATCTGGCCTTGAAAAGACAGATTGTAGAGTAGGAGAGAGAGGGAGAGAGGTGGATAAATAGCTCTCTTTCAGAAAAGGTGAGAAATGGCAAATAGGGGGAAAAAGTGTAACCTGCAATAGCTTTCGAGTAGGAGGACAGAAGGGGAAGCAGTAGAGAGAATTTCATCCCCAGCTACTGGAGGACCCAAGACAGGATCAGGATCTGGGACATGATCATGATAAGCAAGTGTATGTGATGAATCAGATGTGCCCCAGGAGGGGAAAGGAAAGAAGACTTGGTCTTGCAATAAGTGATGACTGATAATCATTGAAATGTGATAAAGAGATTACGTTACATTTAAGGGTCTGCCTTGAAATTTTATTCTGTAGCATATTGCGCCTTATATTTGTGAAATAATTTAATATAAAAATGAAATTGCTTTCTATAATGTATTTTTTTTTTAATTTTAAAAAGCGTTAACTAGCTGTTTTTCTTCTTCTACCAGTTTTTCCTAATTAAGGAAAGACTGTCTGCAAACCCTCTTTCCCCGGAGGAGACATCGGTTTTTATGTGGTGGCATGCACTGTCATCTCAGATTGAGTGCACAAATAATCAGCCCCCATAAGACTGGCCTTGAACATCTATACCTATTAAGTGATGGCAAATGTTAAACCTTAGGAAAAACAAATACCCACTTGGATCATCATAAGGGAAAGAATACAAGCTTTGGAGTGAGAGAGTTGTAGGCTCAAATCCCAGCTACAGAGTAACCAGCTGTGTCCCTGTAACCCCTGCAAGCTTAGTTTACTGTCTGTATTGACTATAATTCCTAATAAGCTGTACTGTTGTAGGAATTAGATGTAATATATTCAAAGTGCTAATATAGTGGCACACAGAGCTTTAGGACCTCCCTAAGGGCTCATTACTGTTATTACAGGATACTCTAAGACCATTCATATTTTAGAACTATGGATGCTAGCTAGATATGTGGAGTATTTTAAGCCTACTGATTTTAAAAGCCCTTTAATCACCTAAGTATAAAATCATAGCACAGCTTTCTCAAAAATAGTTTTTTAGAAATAGTAAGAGCTACAAAATTTTCCTTTAAGCTGGATATATTTTTAGCCTCACCTAGAGTGACCAACTGGCCTGGTCTGCCCTAAATTGAAGGAGTCACTGCGATGTGGAAATTTTAGTACTAAAACTTCAGGTGAAGCATCATAAATTAGTCACCCTAGCCCACCTCATAGGTATTTGGCCTTTACACTACAGCTGGGGTTCTCAAAGTGGGGTCCTCAGGCCAGTAGCTTTACCTAGAAACTTACTGGAAATGCAAATCCTTGGGAACCAACCCAGACCTACTGAATCAGAAAGTGTAGGGATGGGCCCAGCAATCTGTTTCTACATAAGTCCTCTAGGTGATTTTGATACATGCATTATGCTACGGTTTGAGAAACATGGGTCTATAATATGTCACTTATAACAGATTAAGACAGTTTATACAGAAGACTAGAAAGAAGCAGGGTATTAAGCCTATTTCCATTTCTTTTAGACACATGAATCAAAATTTTCATAGCTGGTAGGCCCTGTTATTAAAATTCCCCAAGTTCTCTGAGGAATAAGAAATGAGCAAGAAGACAAGATACCACAGCTAGCATAACAGCGCAGCGCAAGGAGGAAGTTGTATCCTGTTGAAGGTTGCAACCTTTTGAGGGAAGTTTGCTAAGGAGAGTGGAATTACGCCAACTAAAATGCAGGTTATAGTCACCTATCACCCCTGTCTTTGCAAGATGTCACTCAGTCAGTATCCTGGAGTGGGGCTAGGGCAGGAAGTGTGTGGGTAGGACTCGATAATATCTCTGGAGGCCTTCCAAGAGGCTTCCAAACACCGAAAAACCCCCCGAACTAATGCCATTTTAGTTCCTCCAACAACCACAATAGTCAGTTCCTCAGGAAGGCTCAGGTTACTTTTGCAAAGCAAACCAGGGGCATTTGCATAATCCTCCATCACTATGTATGACTTCAAGTACTTGAATGTCTAGGACAAGATTGTGCAACAGTTCCTTTTATCCCATAATACTGGGATCATCATAACAAGCCTCTCAGCAGCTAACAGAGTTTTTCTCAGTGAAGGGCTACCTCTTTCTGTGGGGAATGGGGAAGGGTAAAATAAACAGGCGATCAATATCATAATTATGAGTGTAGATGATTAGTGGAACAAGAGGAAAGTCTTTACACTCTGGTTGTCACCACTATTCCAAAGGGACGGGAAGCAAAAGGGACTGTTAGCAAATGACCAAGATGATACGACAGGATTATTTTTCATTGATTCATTTGATGTTTGCATAAAAATATGGCATAAGTACATATCATGAAATTTGCCACAGATCCTAATTTTTCCTCTAATCTGAGACCCAATAATGTCCTTCTTTCCTAAGGAGTATGGTCTGTCTTTGACAAGGGATGAAATCGACTGTGTCTTCCTCAATTAGTGTACCTTCCTCCCTCATCCTACTGTGAAGTCCTAGAGGTCAGTCCTTTTCTTGCTAAACTCAAGGAAGACAAATGCCAAAGTTGTTGCTGGAGTGCTGCTAGCCTTTGTCTCAGTTGAAAGCATATGTCTTTTCTGTTATGCTATTGAAATGTTGTCAATATTTGACTCAGAAGTATGGTGTCACTGGTTTTATACCTACTTATGACTTGTAGGTCTTTCTGTTTGATCCTGGTGAGCTAAGCTGTGTTCCAGGCAGGCAATAGTCAATGTCATTACTGTTCCAAAAAGTCAGTTCAATTAGCAATCTCAGAGGCAGTCATTAAATAGATAGTAAGTAACCACCCTACAGTCTCATGGTATTTTCCAATAATTACTAAAGAAAAATAGATGTTGGGTTTTCTTCACAATGAGATAACCTAAGCCATACTGTAAACACTACAGATTGGAGATATCCACAGCTTGTTATTCTAAAAATTGGGAATGGCATCATGACTTTGTTTTAAAACCTCAATCCTGGTGGCAGTTCAAAAGTGATGGCAGATATAATCCCTATGCCATTTTAGGAAGGATGGGTAAACATTGAGTTATTGACCTTTAAGACTAGAAGGTAGGACTATAGAGGGTAGAATTTGGGTCTTTATAAACATTCCCTGTTTCTGTTCATTCTACTTTTCCTAACCTTCAAACCAGTGGGAGAGAGGGAAGGGCCATAACTTTGTGACTGCTCTTAAAGAATAGGATTGATTATGGACAGAAAAGTGGACTTCTGAGGGTGGTTGAGGAGGGACTGAGAGCACAGAAGAAACCAAATATTGTGTCTCTTTCTAACCACTCCATCATTGGCTCAGGGTCCACAACACTCCAGAATTCAGGGAAATAAAGTTGTTTTTATGTTATTTCTCTTTTCCTTGATAGGGATCAGTGCAGGAAGAAATCAAAAGGTGATGAAAAGGTACAAAATTCAAAACTGAGCAAGTTAATACTGAGAAATGTAGAATCACCATTCTCTATATTCAAAAAAAAGGGGGGGGTGGACCAAAGTGCCCTAAGTGATGCTCAGCTGGAACCACCATCATTTCCTATCTTTGTTAGCATAGCCAAGTGCTAGCTGTGAGCCAGGAATCAAGCAGAACCCTTCCTGGATCTGTCTTAATGAGTATTTGCCTCCATAAAGGTCCACTCAAGACTTGGTCACATCCTGAGGTACAGCGTTTGTAAACTCTGTGGTCAAGGGGCCCTGTAAGCTGTGTCTTCTGACTGAGCCTAAGCACAGGGCCTAAAAGCAGAACTGCCAAGATCTGCTTGCTGGGGCCAACTGCTTATTGACTCCAGTGTCACACACCAGTTTGTTACTTTTAGTTACAAAGGGAAAGAGAATCACTGTGTATATCAGTGACAAAGTTCCGCTCTTGTCTGTCATCTCTTGTTTGTTTGTTTGTTTTTGCTATCTTTCTACATGAGAAGGCATTTAATCATGGACCCACTAGGAGCACAGCATTGTCTGGCCTTTGAAGGCTGAGATTTTTTAGCTCTCTTATCAGAGCAAATGTGAAAGAATTGAATAATAAAATTCAAATGATACTGAGTTGCTTAAAATCTAAAGATATTTTAGCGCTTTCTCACTGTCTTTAAGTAATACGGTACACAAAATGAAGCCAAATTAATAACTTTGAAGTCTAAAAGGTCTAACTTATTTTACATGTTCAAATTTCTACTTTGCGGATCCTTTCAAGAGCCTAATTATTATGATCCAATCATGTGATTAAAAAATTACATGCTGCTGAAAACAATTACATCAGATGCTTCCAATGGGATAAACATGCTCAAAGATTTAAGATATGAAGACCAAATTTACAGAATATCCCAACTCTGTGAGCCTTCTTATTTTCCCAAATTTAATTTTATTGGCAAAACCTATGAGATATTATAAGAATAGAATTAGATCTTTGCAATGAGAGATTACAAAATAGAAGAGATATATTTATATTTAAAGTGAAAACAAGTCATAAAAGTTAGATTGTGACTAAGAGAAGGAGAAGGGTGGGGTACAATTGTTAAATGCTTACTAGGCGTAAAGAGATTTAAGTACTTTATCTTGTTTAACTGTTTTTTTTTTTTAAGATTTTATATATTTATTTGACAGAGAGAGAGACAGCCAGCGAGAGAGGGAATACAAGCAGGGGGCGGGGGTGGGAGAGGGAGAAGCAGGCTCCCAGCGTAGGAGCCTGATGTGGGGCTCGATCCCAGAACGCCAGGACCACGCCCTTAGCCAAAGGCAGACGCTTAACAACCGAGCCACCCAGGTGCCCCTTGTTTAACTGTTAACCAGTCCTGTAGTGGGTATTAACATTTCCACTTTGAATTGAGGTAATTGAGAGTTGAGGAACTTGGGAACTAAGACAGAAGAGAGAGAGATGGAGATAAAACCTAAGTTTTCTTAGTGGTAAAAATGACCGCAAAGCACGCCTCTACATGTGCGGCCAAATGGGCTTCCTTTAGTCTAGGACAATTAGAAATTCTTGCCCTCCTGGTTTCTGACTCAGCAGGACCATCCCAGGGCCTTCCCCTCTAGGACAGAGACTGCTCTTGAAAGTTTACCATAAAAGTGAGGAGCCACTGAGTACTCTGGAAACAGACTGGGGGAAGGAGAAATCAAATTGTGGGGCCAAGTGCACTGGGTTCTTTCTCCACTTCCACATCAGGGAGTTTGTTCCTCTTCCTCTAAGGAGAGGGTCAGCGAAGGAGGTAGAGAGAAGCAAGGATATTCTTCCAATCCTTTCCCTCCTAGAAAGTGGGTAGAAATCTCTTGTCTAAAGAAACACGAAGAATGAAAAAATAGTGTCGCTTCTTCAAGCAAATCCCTTTGCCACACTGTTTCCAGGGACTGACACCCACGCACTGCTACTGAATTGTGCCCAAGGAGAACATTCCAGTCTCTTTTCTCCATTCTAGGGGTGGCAGTGTGGCTTGGTGTTTAAAGGCATGGGGTATTGAATCACTGACCTCATTTGAATGCTGGTTCTACTGGTTATAGGACATTAAGCAAGTTTCTTAATCTCTCTAAGCCTCATTTTTCTCAGTCAAAAATAAAAATAGTCATCTCCTCAGGGGTGGTTGTGAGGACAATGACTAATACTTAGTATGATTTTATATGTTAGTCAGCTATTGTCCTGGACATAATTTCTTCTAAGCAAAGCCTCTAGCAAGCACATAATGAACTAATTACAGGGCCTAGTTTAAGCTTTGAGAGGTCATTGCTTACAGTATTTCACTCTGTGGTAGATAGGAAGAAATGAGGTAACAAGTTTAGACCAGGGAAGGTGTAGGAAAGGTGAGCTGTGTTTGCTAAACAATGCCCTAAAATGCTCCTTCCCTATTCTCTTTCTTCGGTACTATAGTTTTTTCTCCTTTCCCTACCCTCCTGACTGCTGCCTGTCCCTTCGCACTTCTTCCTCCCTTCTCCCCCACCCTTCCCCACTCTTTTGCCTCCCTTTCCCTTTTCAGGAAGCTGAATTCCAGATTTGATAACCATTCATCTCATCCAATTCATTAAAGCAAACGTCTTCCATTCGTCCTTCCTGATTTAATTATTGTAGGATCAGAAGGTAACTTCTTCCCCGGGAAAAAACAACACACATACGTAAAAATTCAGAGGCAAAATTTTGGGCTAATTTCATTGTTATCAAGAGAGGGAGAGGAGAAGACTCATGCAGAAGAGACCCTGGGAGGCACTGTGTGGTTAAGCCTGGCAGACACTCTAGGTGTTAGGTCTTAGTTTGAATCTAGACTTGAAAACAATTATTTCCTAAAGCCTTGAAAGTTTGGGCCCACAAAAGTCTATGCAAAGCAATACTAGTTTGGAAAGAATTTATGATTTTCCAGAACGAAAGAAAAGTAAAGTTTCAACTGCTACCTTTTCTGTCCTACTGTAGGATATCTTTGTTCTATCATCATCTTGTACCAATCCAAGCTGTTTACAAGAGTAGCCATTTATAATTTCTTTTTTTTTTAAAGATTTTATTTATTTATTTGACAGAGATAGAGACAGCCAGCGAGAGAGGGAACACAAGTAGGGGGAGTGGGAGAGGAAGAAGCGGGCTCATAGCAGAGGAGCCTGACGTGGGGCTCGATCCCATAACTGATCCCATAATGCAAGGATCACGCCCTGAGCCGAAGGCAGACGCTTAACCACTGTGCCACCCAGGCGCCCCAGCCATTTATAATTTCTTGCCTCACCAGCACTTCAACTCTAAAAGAGGAGCTCAAAGCAGCCAAAGACCCAGGCGCCCCAGCCATTTATAATTTCTTGCTTCACCAGCACTTCAACTCTAAAAGAGGAGCTCAAAGCAGCCAAAGAAGTTTATCTCCTCACCACAGCAGGCTTTGAGGTCTGTTTCTGAGTTAAATCAATGCCTTCTGGAAGACCACCTATAAATAATTGTTAAGCATGACTATGAAAAATAATTTATCCTTGACCATCAAATAGGGAAAAAATATATCAATTTCATTATCATACAAGTTCAAGTGACAAACACAGTCTCATAGTTTCTTTGGAAATCATGTCTTGTCTAGTTTCTTAAGGATACAAGTGTGAAAGAGAGGAAGAGAACAATTATTGTTTAATTCCCTGGATTCTAGGAACAGAAGGGACTGAACTAATATTTAATGAGCACCTGTTGTATGCCACTTGCTTTGCATATGTTATCTCAGTTTATCCTTACAACCACTTTATAAGGTAGATACATTTTACTCCCATTTTAAATGAGGATACCATGGCTCACAGCATTTTGTTAAAATACTACAGCCAGGGGCACCTGGGTAGCGCAGTCGTTAGGCGTCTGCCTTCAGCTCAGGGCGTGATCCTGGCGTTCCAGGATCGAGTCCCACATCGGGCTCCTCCGCTGGGAGCCTGCTTCTTCCTCTCCCACTTCCCTGCTGTGTTCCCTCTCTCGCTGGCTGTCTCTCTGTCACATAAATAAATAAAATTAAAAAAAAAAAGATTTAAAAAAAATACTACAGCCAGAAAGTGAAGGGGCCAGGATGTTAGCACATGTCTCATTGATGTCAAAGTCAGTGTGCTTCCCAGTGTGAAATGGTGCTCCTCAAAGCAGAGTGGAGTCTGGGCTCTAGTCCTAAGCTTGGATTTCCCAAAGTAATGAACACCTTCCCATAATTCATAGTAAAAGCCCTTCCATTTACTGTAGTTGAACTATTTGCAAAATTATCAGATTGGGTTCAATTGTCCTATGCATACGTGTGCTGGTGCAGCTGAGAAGATGAATAGGTTACTGATGTTCTTCCATCCCAGAATGTTCCTGAAGTCTATTCCTTCCTTTGCAGCTTGAATCCTGCATTCCAAGGCTTAGACCAAGCTTGGCTTTTCCTCACTGCCTTAGCAGCTGCCCTTTTGCTTGAAGTGAGATGATCCCAGCTCTGATCACTGTACATTAGTTTCCTACTCATTCTTCTTACCCACAGCCATGTATAGCTGTTTAAAATCATATACCCAGGAGTCCTGAGTGTTTGGACAGTCTTACTTGTGATCAAGCCTCTTCAGTAACATCAATCAGGAGATCCTCAGTGTATTCATTCCTAGGATTGTTGTAACAAATTACCCTAACCTGGGTGACTTAAAACAATAGAAATTTATTCTCTCAAAGGTCTGAGCTCCTCTTTTTGAAAGAAATTCAAAATCAAGGTATTATTGGGGTCACGTCCCCTCTGAAGGCTCTAGAGAAGAGCTTTCCTTACCTCTTCCTCATTTCTGACAATCCTTGGTTTGCAGCTGCATCACTCCAATCTCTGCTTCTTCCCCGTGTCTCTGTGTCCCTGTCTTTCCTCTTATAAGGATATCAGTCATTGGATTTAGTGCCCAGTCTAATCCAGTATGACCTGATCTCAACTACATACTTCTGCAAGGACCCTTTTTTCAAATAAGGTCACATTCTCAGATTCCAGGCAGTTATAATTTTTCGGGGGGGGGCACTTTTCAACCTACTATACTCAGGGACCTTACTGATCTTCACTCTGCACAGATCCACCATACAGGTTTGCCTGGTGGTGTCAAGGCTGACAGCAAAACTATTGTTTGTCCTGGATTCCAAACTGACTCTGAAAGACCCAGAGAGCCATATTAATATAAAGTACTATTTCTTACTGTGGAGATTACAGCAGAACATTCATGGCTCCTTGCTTGTTATGAAACAGGTGATAGACTTCACTTGCTTTGAAGGCTAGAACATATTTTACAATATCTGATATTTGGTTCATTACACTTTAAAGCAATAGAAAAAATATCCTAAAGATGTTGAAAATAAGGCATAAAGCTCATATGGCAGTCAAAGAAGAAAGACATCAATTTAAAAGATGACAGAAATAGCTTTTTAAAAATTGCCTTGACAAAAAAAAAAAAGATAATGAATTATAAATTGTGCTTGCCAAAGTACAGCTCTCAGAGACCACCATGTATATGGTATTTTTTCCAAGTTTAAAATGAATCAGGGGGTTGAAGTCACTTGAAAGAAAGATTTTTTTAAAAAATTTAGTTACATCTAAATTGTAGCAGTTCCACCCACCCTCATATACAATGCCAACGGAAAGTCTGACAAGCTGGTCAACACATGTCTAAAGGCAGAATCAAGGTTTTGTACTATACAGCTGAGTTATATTGGAAAGAAGGCAAGGACATTTTGCTTATTATCCTCCATTAGCCAAGCTAGATTTATAGCTCAAAACAGCAATCACAAAAACCTGGAGAGCAGACCGGGAGCTTGGATTGATGCAAATCACTTCAATTCAAATAAACCTTACGAAGCTTGCTGCATATAATTGTTATAATAGCTTTAAAAATAGCACTTCACCAAATGTTTTTTTTTTTAATCTGAAAAGAAGTGAGCCAGACTGAAAACAATCTGGAACACACTACTTTTGCTATATTTACCTTTTTCCGTAAGAATGGGAGGGCTCATAATGAAGACGTACAGGGGACTGGGGAGAGTCTGTCCTCTGAATCTAGAGACTTGCAAGGAAATGGGAGAAGCAGATATTGCTAAATAGACAGAGGGCATGAACACTTTGAAGCCTGTTTTAAAATTGTGCGTGCTTTTGAGCTATTGAGCTTGTCTAGCAGGCTACAATAATGCCTTAAACAATGTTTGTCGGGAAGCACCATAGATTAGTTAACAGCATGAACTTGGGAAACAGACAGACTTGTGAATAAGTTCCTCCTATGTCTCTGTGAGTAAAGAAATTAATTTCTCTGTCTTTCATCATATTGAAACCACAGCTTATGAGAGTATTACATAAAGTTAGTATTTGGCTTAAATAAGATAAGCATACACAAAATGGATGCCACATAGTAAGGGTTCAATAAATGTTAACGTTTACTAGAAACCCTTTCCTTATTTGTTTTATTTTACTTTTGGAATACACAGAGGCTGTCTTTAAAGACTTAGTTAACTCAAACACAATGTAAAAGTCTATCTTTTCAGTGGAATTTCTACTGCAAAATGCATAAGCACGTTGATCAGAGGTTTGTGTTCCTGGTGTTGGGGGACCCTGAACTGTTATGTAATGGGAAGTGCAATGAATCCAGAGTTAGCAAATTTGCATCGGAGTCCTGCTGCCACTAACAAATCAGCCCAAGTTCTTTGGGCCCAATTCCTCACCAGTAAATGGAGCCCTTTTAGCTCCAGAATGCTAGGTCTGTAACTATAGCTAATATGACAGGTGAACCTATAGAGAAAACAGGTGAGAGACCATAGAACTAAAATGAGGACAGATGGCCAGTAGGGTTAGGATACAGGTAGATAGTAATGTTTAAGAAAAAAAGAGGAGAGTGAAAGAAGAGGAGAACCAAATAGTCATCCCTAAGAGGGATGAAGAAGTCAAACAAAGGAGGAAAAAAGAGGGAGAAGGAGAAGGAAAGTGGAAAGAAGGAACAAAAAAGAGGATGGAGTAAGAATCTTTGTTCTGCTTGGTTATACAAGTGATTAGCAATAGCTGGGTTCTTATAACCTGACTGAAAGCTCAGGGTTAGGGCTGACAGTGGCCAACCACCAGTGTGAGGAGCCCCTGTGAAGTCAACATGGTTGTACCTTTCCTTTACAGGAATTCAGATGTGGAGATACCAAGTTTGCCTAAAGGGGTAGGTGTGGGATCAGATGGGAAACAGGACAACTGTTTTAAACCTTCTTAGAAAAGGAGATGGAAAACAGAGGGGAGGAAATTATTACAGAGATAATCCAAGGAAACTTTGCTGAAGTGAAGAACATGAGAATTTTGACAAAAGAGTTCTTCAAGTCCACAGCAGCATGATAAAATGAAAGAGACAGCACAGCCCACAACATCCTGAAATGCCATTACATTTGGGAACAATAAAGCATATGTAAATTTCCAAAAGGAAAAACAGGTCACATGATAGGCTGGGAATTAGAATGGCTTCAGTTGTTAAAGGATAACATTGAAGGCACAACAGTGCCTTCTCTTCTGCAAGAAACTGATTTGTGACCTAGATTTCTATACCCAAACAAATATTTAAGTAAGCATTTTCAGATGTAGTCCACATTTATTTTCCACACACAGTTTCTTAGGAAGCAACAAGATAATGTGCTCTACGTTATTAAGGAAGGGAGCAAGGAAGGAAGGAAGGAAGGAATTGGATGAAGGAAGGAAGGAAGGAAAGAAGAAAGAAAGAAAAAAAGAAAGAAAGAGAAAGAAAGAAAGAAAGAAAGAAAGAAAGAAAGAAAGAAAGAAAGAAAGAAAGAAAGAAAGAAAAATTGATTGATTCAGGAAACCTGGCTCAATCACAAGAGAGAAGCAAAGGGAATTACCGGCCTGTTGGTAAAGGTAAGTCCTCAAGCATCCTAGAATCAGTGAAGATTGGAACCAGAAGACAGGACTGCAGGAAGATTGTGGGAAGGAAGAACTAATATTGCCTGATGCATCTGATCACATTGAATGGCTATTTACAGTTCAGATAGAGATTTTGGGAAAGGAATTAATGAAAAGTAAATAGAAAATGGAATAAATACAAAGCATAAAAATAACACATAAGAGGGGGAAGAGTTGCCTAAGAAAAGAATAGGATCATACTAAATTACGTGGCTCAGCTCTGAACATTTTTTTTTGTCATAACAATATGAGCATTAAATACTTATTTAATCACAAATTGTGATACGACTGTTTTGGGGGGATGAATAAGGGGAAAGTATGTGTGTTGAGAGTGGCTTAGGAGAAGTAATTTCTCATAATCTAATTTGGGAATTCAATACATAGTTACTAAATGTTGAAAAACATCCAGAAATAGATATAAGCATATTAGAAAAGTGGATTTCAAAGACCATATACACAGTTAAAAGAGTTAATAGTGGCTATCCCTGGGGAGCAGGAATCTGGGAAGAAACTGCCATTTTTTTAATTGTTATTGTTTTGAACCTGTAGTAATATTTGAGTTTTTAAGTTTTATGCATTGATCACTATAATGAATATTAAAAAATAAATTTCAAGTGTATTTGGAATATAGAAAAAAACATACTTCACTGTGATAACAGATGTGAAAACTCAGAAAATCCCTAACAGATAAACATTATATCTTCACTTTACCTATAAAGAAATTGAGGCCCAAAGAAATTGTGCAAGTTGACATAGTTACCAAATGACAGAGCCAGGGACTAAACCCAGTCTTTTTGATTTCAAATTCAGGCTTCACAATATCTTCCTGCTTCTCATTATCTTTTACCTTAAATTTGCCACGCTGCTTTAAATATCACCCACACAGTAGCAACTTAAAAAACCTGAATATACAAAATTACATCCTTCATTAGTCATGTCTGAGCTAACTGAACAGAATCTAATGTTATCTTAGGTTTCATTCGCACCCTTGGTTTGGTGACACCCTGGGGGAAAGAGATGAACATTCAGGTGGGTAGTAGGTACAGCTTTGCGGTCTAACGCTTTTCCTAACAGATAAATGCTTCTCGTTAGATCATCCCAAGACACAAGGATTGGATTTCATTGCTTTACAAATGTTCTTAATTTGATTCAGTGCACCTGGGAAATAACATTTCTATTTGCTCTCAAGACATGATTGCATTAAACCTTAATGATGTACCAGATGTGGGGTTAGACAAGACTATATTAATTGAGTGTCAACTATGCTATTGGAGCAGTTGTCTAGATTTACTTTTTCAAAAAGCTGTAAGCTTTGATGAACTCTCAGTTCTCTTCTGTTAGTTTGATAGAGCCCCTGATAATTACACCTCCTTTGACAGCACAAGGCTTCACTAGCCTTCTCCTTGGTAACCAGATAGCCTTTGTCTCCTTCAGCACTAGTTCCTGGAAGCGTCATTATGATGTCTGCAATTTGCAGAACTCAATGGCAGCCCCAGTAAAAAAATCAAAATCTAATTATGTCAAAATTGAACCTTGCCTGAAGTAGGATGATTCGTTTTCATTCTATATATTATATGAGCACCCAGAAAGATGGTAAATGTCAAGATGTTTCTTAGAAAACTTTACAGAAAGAATTAGTAGAGGAAATTTAGACAGAGTTGCTATGTATCTTATCAATTTGATCTTTGTAGTCTAAGTCTTTGGGTTTTAGGTTTATGAGCCTTTGGAATTTTATGCAAAATGAGCACGAATGTGCATTTTGAAAAAAGATGTTCCAGAACCTTCGCCAAAATTGTAAAAGAAGGTCATAACCCCCAAAATATAAAGAATCATTGCTTCACATAAAGAAATGAAGTCCATGTGGAATTCTTTAATTAGATTCTTCTTGGTGGAGATATAAGATTTTTTAAATAGGTACTAGTAAATTTTCAAGAGATAGTATTAATTATGCCCTCTATCATTATTATTCAATTCTTTCCTATTTCTGGAACTATGAATCTCAAAATTCATCTACAACATATTTCATGTTCTCTCTCACCTCACCCCCCAAATTTTTTTTTTCCTAGCTTTTTTTAAATGGTAGGTAGGCTAAGTGAAATAAGTGAAGCAGAGAAAGACAATTATCATAAGGTTTCACTCATTTGTGGAACATAAGGAATAGCAGGGAGATCGGTAGGAGAAGGAAGGGAAAAATGAAGGAGGGGCAAACAGAGGGGGAAATGAACCATGAGAGACTATGCACTCTGGGAAACAAACTGAGGGTTTTAGAGGGGAAGAGGGTGGGGGGATGGGCTAGCCCGGTGATGGGTATTAAGGAGGGCACGTATTGCATGGAGCACTGGGTGTTATACACAAACAATGAATCATGGAACACTACATCAAAAACTAATGATGTACTATATGGTGACTAACATATAATTAAAAAAATGGTAGGTAGGCATTCTATTAATTTATTTAATTATTTTGAAAAATTCTATATTTAAATTCAATTTAGTTGGCATATACTGTATTATTAGTTTCAGGGGAAGAATTTAGTGATTCATCAGTTGTGTATAACAACCAGTCCTTATTACATCAAGTGCCCTCCTTAATGCCCATCACCCAGTTACCCCATCTCCCCACCCACCTACCCTCCAGCAACCCTCTTTTGGTTTCCTAGAATTCAGTGTCACTTATGGTTTGCCTCCCTCTCTATTTTCATCTTATTTTATTTTTCCTTTCTTTCTCCTATGTCCATCTGTTTTGTTTCTTAAATTCCACATATGAGAGAAATCATATGGTATTTGTCTTTCTCTGACTTATTTCACTTAGCATTATACCCTCTAGTTTCATCCACGACTCTTTTTTTCTAGCTTTTGAAGATTCATATGAGATAATCAATAAGTAGTACCTTTTATTGTGGCTTCCTAATTAAATTTTCTCCTTCTTTCTCTGGATGGATACTGAACATATTTAATAGAAAAGTAAAAATCTCAAGCATTATATTATTTGGTGATGTCATCAATGTTGCCCTTCTCATCTTTCTCATTGTTTCATTGATCAGAATGATCATCTCTGCTAGAGCTCTCAAAAAACATTTTCCATTCAGCAATTATAGAGAATATAAAGAGCCAACTCAATAGTAGGTGTGTGGCCTAGCACTTTGCACTTTCTTCTTAATATCTAAGAGATTTCATCATTGTTAAATTTAATTTCTAACAACCTAGAAGCATCACATAAAACTTCAAAGAAGATAATGTAATTGATTGTTTTGATTAATTAATATTTGTCTTTAACATTTTAAAGATAAAATATGGAATAGCTTATATTACTAAGAAACACAACACGTACTCTCAGGACCTTAATAATCTACCAAAACCAGCCTATAAAGTTTAAAGAGAAATGATACGTATGGTCAAGTCAGGTTTTCAGGTACGTCAGGGTAGCAGATGAACCACCACACTGTGGAACCACTCTTTTGCCTTTCCATGTCCAGAATTTGAACAGTGCATCTAGGCTCATTAGTTTCTTACGTATTAACTCATGCTAACCAAATTAATGAAACGTTAAAATATAAATCAGATGCAAGTGTATTTATTGGTCAGAAGCAGAACATATCTATCAATGTCTATTATACTTTTGTCTACTACTTTTTATACTCACTTGCAGGAGTCTGGGGAAACAAAAACAACTAACAGTTGAGAGCAGAGTATAGAATTGCAGAGCGTAGAACAGAGGAAACTGGCTGTAGGAAAATGAACGGTCTTGCCTCCACCAAAAACAGCTCTCAGAGATGAGTGGTTTTATAATTGCCTTGGTGACTCTTGGGCCAGATCTCCTGCTTTTGTAAGCTGAATCTGCCACTTTCTTGCAGTGAACACTTAGGGGAGATATTTAGCCTTTTTGAGCTTCATTTGACTTAACTGTTAGGAGGGGAACAATAGTATCTACTTCATAAGTTTGAAATAAGATACCAGCATCCTAGGATTGTGTTGGTACGTAATCAATTACATCTATAGACCCTTTGATTAATTTCTTTTTTCCCCTCTTACCCTTACATGTTTTCCTTTCCTTTCTTCCCTGCATTCTTAATAAACTACATCAATTTTTCCCTTAAAAATAAGAGATAAACATGCATCTGAGAAATATTTAGCAGTTTTATTTTTTTTTATGATAAATCTTTCTTTCTTTCTTTCAATAATTTTTATTTTGTTGTATTAGTCACCATACAGTACATCCCCAGTTTTTGATGCAATATTCCATGATTCATTATTTGCGTATAACACCCAGTGCACGGGGGATTGGGATAGGCTGATGATGGGTATTAAGAAGGGCACATATAGCATTGTTTTATACATATGGTTTGAAAATTTTATGTAAATGACGTTGTGCTCTAGATCTCATTCTGTTTGCTACGTTTCTCATGTTACTATATGAGAATTTAATTCATTATCTTAGATTGTTACATATCATGTCTATAAACCATATAGAATGTATCTATTCACTTAGCGTTGGATACAGGTGGCTTCCATTTCTTTGCTACTCCCAAACAACTCTGTGATAAACAAATAGGCAGGTAGTTCCTTATGAATGTGTACAAGCTTTTTTCTGAGGTACATTTCCAGGGGCAAAATTGCTGAGTCATAAATGCATATGCTTCTAGATGGTCAACTTGGAAGGACAGCACATATATTTTTTTATGTTTTTAATTTTAACCCCGGTATATTAGTTTCATGTGTACAATGTAGTGATTGAATTCAGTACATTACTAAGTGCTCATCATAAGTGTACTCTTTATTCCCCATCACCTATTTCCCCCATCCCCTCACCCAAGTCCCCCTTGGTAATCACCAGTTTGTTCTCTATAGTTAAGAGTCTGTTTCTTGGTTTGCCTCTCGCTCTTTTTTTTTTTTCTCGCTTTGCTCATTTGTTTTGTTTCTTAAATTCCACATATGAGTGAAATCATATGATATTTGTCTTTCTTTGACTAACTTATTTCATTTAGCATTTTACTCTCTAGCTCTATCCATATTGTTGCAAATGGCAAGATTTCATCCTTTTTTATGGCTGAGTAATATATATACATACAATTATATATATAATATATATATGTATGTATGAATGTATATCACATCTTCTTTATCCATTCATCTATCAATGAGCACTTAGGCTGCTTCCATAATTTGGCTATTTTAAATAATGCTGCTATGAACATAGGAGTGCATGTATTCTGTCCAATTGGTGTTTTGTATTCTTTGGTCAAATGCCCACTACAGTGCAATTACTAGATCATAGGATAGTTCTATTTTTAAATTTGTTAGGAACCTCCATACTGTTTATACAGTAGCTATACCAGTTTGCATTCCCACCAACAGTGCATAAAGGTTTCTTTTCCTCCACATCCTTGCCACATCCTTGCCAACTCTCGCTGTTTCTTTTGTTTTTGATTTTAACCATTCTGACAGGTGTGAGGTGATAATCTCATTGTGGGTCTGATTTGCATTTCCCTGACGATCGGTGATGTTGAGCATTTTTTCATGTGTCAGCCATCTGTATGTCTTCTTTGGAGAAATGTCTGTTCATATGCTCTGCCCATTGCCCATTTTTAAACTGGATTATTTTGAGGGAGGTGTTGAGTTGTATATGTTCTTTATATATTTTGGATACTAACCCTTTATCAGATACATCATTTGAAAATATCTTCTCCCATTTAGTAGATTGTCTTCTAATTTTGTTGATTGTTTTCTTTGCTGGGCAAAAGCATTTTACTTTGCTGTAGTCCCAACAGTTTATTTTTGTTTTTATTTCCCTTGCCTCAGGAGACATATCCAGAAAAATGTTGCTATGGCCAATGGCAGAGAAATTACTGCCTGTGCTCTCTTCTAGTATTTTTATGATTTCAGGTCTCACATTTAGGTCCTTAATCCATTTTAAATTTATTTTTGTGTATGGTGTAAAAAAGTGGTCCAGTTTCATTCTTTGCATGTAGCTGTCCAGTTTTCCCAACCCCATTTGTTGAAGAAACTCTTTCCCATTGTGTATTCTTAGGACAGCACATACCTTTATATACTTTTCCAGGAGAGTAGGAAGGGGAATGGGATTGGAGATGGAGATGAAGGGAAAAGTAATAGAACAAGTCAAAGACTTTCTTAAGATGGATGCTAATTGTGGGCGTTGGACTAATGAGCATAAGCAATTCAGTCCTGTGTATCTGAGGTCCTTAAAAAGGAAATAAAAAGATTGTGGCTCAATGCATAATCAGTATAAATACAACACTTACGACTATGGCTTAGCATCTTCATCTGTGCTACGGGGCCAGGATGCCAGCTTTCTACTACCTTATTAAGATGCTGCAGAAAATCAAATGATGACGTTTGTGAGGTCCTTAAAACCCTTGAGACTTGGGCTCTATATGAACATTACAAAATTTTTCCTCTGCATAGATAGCTCTCAGAATCTTAATTATAGATCTCTTTGTTAATCAAGATTGAAGATAATTGTTCCCAGTTAGCCTATCAAGATGTCTTATAAGTGTGCTCTTTTGACCATTTCATCCAATCCAAGATTGGAAGGGGATTAAGTTACAAAAGAAATAAATGATGCGGATGAAAAATATAGCATAGAGAATATAGTCAGTAATATCATAATAACTTTGCATAGTGGCAGAGGGTAACTACACTTACCATGGTGAACATTTTGTAATGTACATAATTTTGTACCATGTTGTACATCTGTAACAAATATAATATGTCAACTACACTTCAATTAATTTTTTTAAATTACACTTATGAATGGCTGTAACATTGGAAAAAAAAGGAACAGAAGGTTATTCAAGTAACTGTCTCTGCCAAAAAATTGAAATAATTAAGCCTTTCATTTTCAATAGCACTTTTTGGTTTTTCACAGGTCCAATGCTAAATGAGAAGTATGACAGCCTTTCAAATCTGGATGAGGTGATTATTTCTTTAGGAACTGTGGATAGACAGACCTGGAAAAGTGGTCATAATGGTTTTCTTCAGAACTAAGAATAAAAGAACCAGGTGAAAGAGATGAATTTTCTCTAATACATGTCCACAGGAAACTCAGTCCTTTAATTCAGAACAAGATTATTTTAATTTTTAATAGTTTAGGACATAATAGACAAGTTAATTAAATTAGCTCACTTTGCTCAGACTATTATAATATTAATCCATTGTTACTTTTGGTAAAGCATATCACTATAACTTTTTTTTTTTATAATTTAGAAGCCAAGAGTACACAATGGAACAGCACATTTAGAAGTAAATACCACCACTAAATTTTTAAAACCTTTCCATTTTATTGAATTGGGTTTTATTTAAAATTTGTTCTCTCCTTTTATCTTTGTAATTATTGTGTCTAAAATATTTGTGTTCCTTAACTCTGATCTGTGTATGTTCTGTTTGTAATATTTAAACATATAAATTTTATTTTAGTACTCCATTCAAAAGTTATCCCATGTATTCCGATAAAGGAAATTTAAAATGTAGGTTACAAAAGGTTAATTTTATGTATAAGTACCATTCTTATTCAGTTATCTTTATCCAAGAAAAGCAGTTCTTCACCTGTAAAACCTTTATGAGAGTTAACTGTGCATATACCGGAGGTGAAGGAGGGGATTTGGGACAATAATTTGTGGTTAAATCCAATGTTTTAATCCAACTGTTGGGAGTTGCCTATGAAACCCCTGTCCTCAGAGCTTTGCTTCCTTTTTACTCTAATTAATTATATACTTATTGATTTAGGGAGCTGGAAGATTCACCTCTCAACATAAGGCACTTCCTGAATTAGAATCTTTTTAAAGAGATGTTTGACATCTCACATAGCCCCAACCCTTTTAGTAGCAGGTAATCACTGGTATAAAAGCACCAGTTAAACCTGATATTCACCTCTGTTCCACATACACCATGTGTTTACATATCCACTATTGTTTATCTGCAATATAGCCTCAAATCTAATCTAGCCCGATCTCCTTTTCCAGGGGGAAAAAAATCAACTTGTAAAGTAATCTCTCCATCATAACCCTCAAAGAGTATCTTCAGGACTTGGAAGTATATGGGAGGTTTTGTGTGTTGGCTCACACAGCCTGACAGGAAGTCTGCACTGAATTTACCTCCCAGGTCCCTCTGTTACACCAGGAAATACATCCCAGAACATTCATTGGATTGTCTTCATTCACCTGTCTCTTGTCTTGTGTTATTTAACCCTAAGAAGAGATCATACTGTTCAGAATAGACATACCTTCATTCTATACTTAAAAATTGGAATTTGACACAGTTTTGTATTTTGTTTTTTAAATATGATCCAGCTATTCTCTATAAGCCAAGCATTGACAATCACCCACTCACTGGCCAGTGCCCCACTTTGGGTCATCTGAAGTTGATTACCGTCATCCTTGGAGGATGGTTTAAAATGCCAGTGAAATTGTGAACTAATTCAATGACACGCCCATTGTTCCACTCATTTAGGCAAGTGGGTTTCTGAACAGGGAAGCATTTCATGTATTTCTGACCATACTAAATTAACTCAGGAAATGTAAGAATTAGACCCTTTGTTGTTTATCTCTACATCTCAGCTGTCATCCTGGGATGCAAGACCCCCCAAGAGTCTTTTTGATCATGAGAGAACTTGTGACCATTCCGAAGAAGCTAAATTAACTATTGTTAGGTCACAGGGATTTGGAAGCTAGAGCATATTCAGTGGCATTTGTGGTATTGCCTTTGTAGAACTGATATCCTTAATTATAGGCAGCAGGTGGAGCTCTGAGTGAATGAATGACCTTGGAGGGTCCCGTCCTCAAGCTGACTTGGTGTTATCACAGCTACAAGGCAATCACTGTCGTCAGTTCCAGGTCAGCCTGCAATGCTGGCCAGGGGCCTTGGCTATTACAAGGTTGCTGGCTCAGCTTGAAGGCCTAATTTCCCTACTCCCAAGTACAGATAAACAAGGGAGAAGCTCCTTGCCTTCTAGAGTGTTAAGTACTTGAGTGCTGACAGAAGCTACCATTTCCTGGATTTGGTAGAGCTGGGAAAGAAAGGCACTCTGGAACATAAGACATGGAAGACTCAGTGCCTGGTGAGGATAAGAAACAGGCCAAGTCACAGGAAGACAAATACTGCATGACTCCACTCATGTGAAGTATCTAAAATAGTCAAATTCACAGAATCAAGGAGTGGAATGGTGGTTGCCAGGGGCAGACGAGGGGGAAGTGGGGTGTTGCTAATCAGCAGACATAAAGTTTCACTGAAGCAAAATGAATAAACTCTAGAGAGCTATACAACATTGTACCTGTACAATACTGTACTGTACGTTTAAACATTCGTTAAGAAGTCGGTCTCATGTTAAGTGTTATCACAATAAAATAATATTTAGAACATAAAACAACAGAGGCAGATTTGTCGATACTTATTTAGTATCCTTAATATAAGAATCCTTATCAACAATTCTTAAAGCATGACTCAGGCCTGGGGAACAGAAAATAACAAGAAAGATGTTTCTCTTTTCAGAATAAGAATTCTCTGCCTTCAGAGAATGCTGGATGCCTCTTTAGCCCACATCCCTATTGTGAAATGCTTTTCTCATCTACAGAATACTGTGCTTTACAGTTTACCTGAAGCTTGTTATTGTCCCTCTACCTAATAACCCACTTTTAGGATTTCTTCTGGAAGAGCTGCATTGATGGAGATAGAGTGTAACACCTGAAATAATAGGATTTTACAGGAAATAATGTAAATGAAGCCTTTTGCCCTTAATGACCCATAATAAAATGCTCTTGTTACCAAGCTCCGCAGGCGAACCCAGCGCAGGTTGCCATGGAAACGCCCAGCTGCTCCTCCACACTGTTGCTTAATGATCAGTGTGATGTCAGGCTCTTGAGATAACCACAAGCTTAGACAAATCTTTACAGCCACAGTGACAGTCCACTCGGGACTTCAGTCATGTCTGGGTGAGGGCCCCTGTGTCCAGGTATAATTAAAATACGTTCAGACCTGTGATTGGAAATGCTTTCAGCAGAGAATTAGGTCACCTTTTAAATTCTCCATTCACTTTCATTTCTCCACATGATTGCCCAGTTGGAAGTGAGCCAGAAACAGGGTAGACACAGCACATTACTGAAGATGATGCTTCACATGCCTGTGGCCAGGCTTACCCTTTGCATGGGTGGATGAGTGGCTGGTTGACTTGGTATAGACCAAAAAAAAAAAACAAAAAAAAAAAAAAAACCATGAAGACCTTTTTGTTCCTTCTTCTCATGTTCCCTGCATCTACCTTCCACCATGACTGAGGCTGAAGTTCTATTACTCATTACTTTGATTTAGACCACAAAGTCAAGCCCTTTTACCCAGAATAGAATTCTCAACATTTATTTATTATCTAGAAGGAAAAGAAAAGCCCTAGGAAATCTGTCCTTTTCCTTCCCTCCTTTTATTTTCCTTTCTTCCTTCTGCTCTCTCTTAAAACTGTTTATTAGGTGCCTATTATCTGCCAGGCTATTACCAGAAACACATCCTTGCCCTCTAGGAACCCACAGGTTATTAGACAGGGACATGGCATGTGAGCAAATGCATACGCTGAAGAGACAGAGGTGTCCACACGGCCCAGATGGATAAATCTACCTGAGGGAGAGCAGGACGGGCTGGGAGATGAGGGATATTTGGGTTAATTTTGAAAGGAAATTAGAGGGATTAAGCGAGCAAGGTAGAAGGGAAAATGTGAGGAAAGAGTTGAAGGCGTGGAATGATCTTGGATGTTTGGGGAATTTAAGCAACTTAGAATGGTTAGATCTTTGGCCATGAGAGCAGTCAGGGAGAAATGGCATGTATTGCGTGTCAAAGAGATTGACTTTATCTGCAGGCAAATAGGAGCTACTTAAGGTTTTAGGGAGAGAAGGCAGAGAATTATAATTGCCATTTTGGAAGATTTTTCTTCCAGAAAAGAAAAGCATGGACTGGGGAAAACATGGGGCATTTAGGAAGTTATTGAAATAGTGAGACTATAGAAGATATCTGTTGCATTCTGTCTTGTTTCATTAACATATTTGGGGGGGTCTGTCTAGCATCTACCTTTTGGAAGAGAAGTGCCCTGCCCTTAGCCCCTGGCACACCTTCACAGGAGAAGTGGATATATGACTAAAACTCAGCCTATTATTGTACCGTATCACTGTTCACTATGATTGGCCCAGGGGTGGTCACATAATCCAAGCAGCACAAATCAGATTTCTCTTGTGAAATTTCACTTATGGACTCCTGGACATAGGATTATTTTGCTTTCTTTCTTCTTGCCTCAAGATGAAAGGATATAGCTTTTGGCGTCCAGAGGCCATCTTTCCTGCTACACGGAGAGGGCTTTCTGGTCATTAGGCCAATAGTTAGAGGAAAATTCACTAACAGATGGAGAAACAGATTAATTGACATTATTTGAGACCCTAGAATCTAGGACAGAGATCCAGCTGTGTCTAACATCAGTATACTAACGGACTTTCCAGTTACACACACCAATAAATTCCATTGTGCCTGAGTAAACTTGAGTTAGTTTCTTGTCACTTGTAACTGAATATTTCTTAAGGAACCAGGTAACAATGAGAAGCTGAATAGAAGCTGGAGAGGCTAGAGAGTGTGGTTTCAGACATATTAACTCCAGTGAATTTAATTCAAGGTTTGGAGAAGTGGACTGAATGAGAAGTGCTAACAGAGGCACCCACAAAGTCCTGGAGACACAGAGGTTGGACCCATTAGCCACAGACCTCCAACCCCTGCAGGGAGTTGTGAAGCTTCTGCTTTGCGAAGTGGGTTGGTAAATACCATTTCTTCTTTTGATGAAGACTGTCTTCATTGGAGTGGCCTGATTTATAGGCAGTTTAATCTTATGTTGAGTTGATTCTGTCTTCATGTCTCTCATTGGATATCATGGTTCTATTTGCCAGGCGCTTACGGGATGTAGTGTCTCCTATAGAAAATCTTTCTCATATTTTAGTAAGACATTTGCATGTCTCTTTCATCTTTCCTCTCTAGACATCCTGTCTCTAGTTCCCTTCCATTGGGCTTCACGGGACACACTTTGGGTGGTTGTTAAAGTAACAGTTATCAGTATATAAAGTTACCTTATCAACTATTTGTTTATCTTCTGTTTTCACTAAACAGTCATCTCCACGTCAATGGGACCTTGTGTATCTTGTCCATCATTGATCCCTAGCACTGAAATAAAAGAAAGGATGTTTTGCTGTCATGAAGATACACTGCACTTAAACTATAAAAACAATTTCAATGGAAAATAAGTTTAGACTGACATAGCTTGATATTAAAGAACCTATACTGGCTTCTGGTGATTGCCAGGTCCTTTTCTATAGGTGCCTCATCCTCCCTCTGTGGCTAGAATGCACTGTGAGCCCTCTTGTGGACACTGGTGGGGGATAAGAATTTATAGGAGTTAATTGTGAGACTGCATTGACCTTTCAGGTTGCTGAGCAGATCAGAATTCGTGGGGGGAAGCTGGAGTAGAGAAGCAGCTACAAAAACTGCAGAGGGCATATTTTTAAAGCCTATTGTTAGACTATAGAAATCTTCATTTTGCTTAGAAGAACATCACACGTGCAGTGACTATTCAAATTGTACCCATTGATGATTGCAATGAAGTTTATTCAAGATTTTGTCCTTTCTTTAATATGAGAATTATTTCTGGCAGACAGTTCATCCTAGGTTTGGGCAAGAGGATTACAATGGAAAAGGCAGGAAGTAGGGATGGGAGCCTAACTACGCTCTGCATCCCAGTCTAGGGCCCTATTTGAGTTGAGTATGTTAGTTACATAAGCACTACTTTCTCTCTGTGCCATAGTAATGATTCTGGAACACTATGAAGGGCTTTTCTTAGATCTCAATGTCTTTTAAAAACCAAAGAGCATATGGCAATAGGCCAAGCCAATAGCCCCTTTTGACATAAAACAGCATGGTCCTTCTGTATCAAGTGCTTTCAACCAGAATCCAGTGGCATAGTCACATTTCCTTGAATTGTACACGACATTTAATAACAACCACAGTATCTCCTACATGATTTATGGCTGCCTCTTCTCTGTGGGTTTTGGCAAGAAGAAGGGAATTCAGACTTGGCTACATATGGGCCAATTCAATAGGCTTGTAGCTTCATTTTGTTCAAGCTAATTTGAGGAGGCTGACACTTTCCTCAAATCTGTGGCCGTTAGCATGATTACTATTACATCTCTACTATCACATTCTTACTCTCTATAGGCTGTAAATTAGGAATGGATAAAAATGCAGACAGATTACAGAGATGTTATTTTTTCTCATATTGAGATGTTTTAGGCACTTTTAAGTGGTTAACTGAAAAATGTTCCCCAAACTTTACTTTTGGCTTTGTAATGTATATTTTCCCTCACCCTTCTACCCTCTTTCTTTCTCTTCAGAAAACTCTCAGAAAAGCATGAGCTTTTAGGGTCAGAATATCATTATAAAGCAAATTACTACTAAAATGAGCTAAGTGGTAACCTCATAGTCTTAAAGGGTCCCTGCCTTGTTCTGTGTGTTGAATTGATTGCTGAAAAATGACTAATCTGTAGGAGAGCTATTAATTATGTAATATTTCACAGTCCTTTTGGGGATAGGGACTAAGTTTAGCTAATTCTAAGAGTACAGTCCTTAATGGTACCAAGTGCTTCAATGTGTCCTATTTGGGTAAAAATGATGAATAATAATAATAACCCCATAAACATTTGCTGACTGATGCGTTTATGGTTTCAGTGAAGTCACTCTTGGTTCATTACAAAACTGCTTCCCCATTTCTCCACCAGATGGCAGAAGAAGGGCCAGATTATTGAGTTTGAGATATCTTTGATTCTTAGATATTAAATATGAGATGTTACTCAGAGGTAGAAAAAAAATGCTGAAATATATTGCTATAATTTTATTTTTATTATACTTCCTACATAGGAATATCCTGAAATAAAGAAAGGATTGTGAAGAATTTAGGTGCTAGGTTGGAGGTTAAAAAAACTAGGGATTATGGACTGAGGAATGTAATAATATTCTTTCTGGCATACTTATAAAGTGCGCAATGAGGACAAGAAAATTACTCAGTGAAAGTTTTTCACCCATCTTCTTCCCTCTGCACTTGGAAATTTAAGTAGGAAAGATGTATGGATATAAGTTCTCTTACCCATTGCTGCAATGGCTCTAGGCCTTACAGGAATTACATTCTTTACTTCTATTTAGCATTAATTTTGAGGATAAACCATTAAAATTCATCTCACAGGAGAGTTAAAATGTATGAGGAAATAAAAAGGGTTAAGGGACCAAGGGCCATCAGCTGACAGAAAGAAGGGCTTGAATTTGTATAGCCGAAACATGTTTCACATCTTGGCACTTTCAAGTATTACCCAATTTGTTTCGCAGTTCTTAAACTGGGAAAAATATTTTATTATACCTATATAGATGTATTTAAAGGGGAGATTTGTAAAAGATGGTGTGTCTCAACCAGAAAACAACTTCATTGACCTCCATTCTCATGGCATGTCTCATCCATATCTGAAATCCAAAACATTGCTCATGATTTACGTAGTCTGTCTTTTGAGATAAATGGCCAATAGATTACAGTTTAGAGAGAAAGGGGAATGAGTTGAAAGAGACCGTTTTGAGAATATTCTTTTTAGGTAATAAATAACCTGCACGCTAGAAATGGAAAATTAACTTCAAGGCAGTGGTTCTAAAATTTTTAAATCCATATGTGAGAAGAGTATTTTAAGAAGCACACACATATTTATGATATTTTATTGCTCAGCCACTCTGTTTTCTGAGGCTTTGGCTTAACCTTTTCTAGTCACCATGGCAACAAGGACACAAATACATCCATACCATGTACTGGATCTATGAGGAAGAATTTCCAACTGTATACATAGTATGAATATTTGACCTAAGCATTGCAAAGATAATTTAATGTAGTTTTAAATATAGTAAATTGTCTGAGTGAGTCATAAACTGGAAATAGTGTACATGGTTAGGAAAATGTAGTCTTATAAATGAACCAAGGGAAAACAGTGTTGGATTTCTCCTTTCTAGAAACTCCATCTTGCCTTCCCACATCTCACTTGCTGATGTAAAGAATATCATGGGAAACTTGAAGAAAATCATCCTAAAACTTAATCTTTCTCCTTTTCAAAATCCAAGCCTAAAATAAATGATATATTTTTAGGCAAATCATAAACCTTTAATCTGAGACATTGGTCTTGCAAAAACACTGCACTTCCAATTACTGGCTGTAAATTTCTTTCCTAAAAACCCTTCTAAAATATTCACTCTGTGTTCAGAAGGAAGAAAACAGATGCTGAAATTTCACCCCTATAAGCTTTGACTACTGGCTAGGGTGCTCTTCACACAGAATCCTGTGAAAGTAGGGAGAGTGCATAGATTTACAGTGGAATAAATTCTGTCCTGGACTTTGTATTCAAAGTCTCGGGAAAAAGCAGATAACAATAATATCAGCAGTGAGATGTGTGTGCGCTGGGCAGTTTTCTTGGGTAGGGGTGAAGAGCCACAGAAGAGAAGCAGGGAAGTGTGAATGCCAGAGACACAAAGAGAAGCCCCTGCAGGGAGCCTTGAACTGATGCTTAATAAATGCTTTTTGATTTGACTGAATGATCAAAGTGTGGTGTTAGTGTCAGGCATCCATAGCACCATCACCTACGAATGCCTTTGGCAATCCAAATCTTGGTTTATTTGGGGGAATCAGACTGTCCTAAGAGATGCCATTCCCCTGGGCTCTATGTGAACGAGCAGGGACACTTCGTGCTCGAGCCACATTTCTCCATAAGAAGCCCGTATGAGGACTTGCCCTGTGAAGAGCAGTCTGGGTGTATTTTTGAGATTCTGTGGGGGTTGCTGCAACTCAGCACCTCAGTTTTCTGATGTCTAAAATGAAGATAAAAATAAATTAATAGGAAGTAATAACATTTATGTACAAGGTCTAACTCATAACATTTTGTGATGCTAAAGAGAAGATTTCACACAGCCACTGTAAAAAATTAAGGTTGTTTTCATCAGAACCTTCTCCTGCTAGCATCCATCAAGGAGATGGCATAGCTGAGTGGAAAGAATGTTGGCCTGGGAGGCCGGAGAAGCAAATCCAAGTCCCAGCTGGGCAGGGACCAGCTGTGAGACGTGACGAAGCCTCTCAGCCCCTCTGCTGTTCAGTTGTCTCAATGGCAAAATTAATATGCTGATCTAGATGATGGTCTCTCTAATATTTTATTATTCTAGAGAGAATTAAAAAAGGGATTGAGAGCCCAGGTCAGTTTTACTTCTGACTTCCTTAGATAGCCCTCTAGACATCTTGAAATGGAGGGAGGAATCTATATTCAAATTTAAGAAACCAGAATAAAAGCTAATACATTTTACATGCCCAGAAACATGGCCCGTGGGTGGGAAGGAGAGGAAGGCAATTGATACACAGCTAATGCCCACCCTATCTCCTCTCTTGATCTGCCCTGGCCACACACCTCTCTCCAGATGAACCATGTGAGATGGCCAGCAACCAAATAGCCAAGTGCAAAGAGAGCGTGGGGATGGAGGAGGGCAAAAAGAAAAGAGGTTTTTCTGGGTCCGGGGTAAATAGAATTTCTTTGGTATTGAATGGAAACGATAGGCATTACTATTGGTTACTCAAGTTTGGCTTTTCAGACTTCCAATACTCGCAAGACTTTTCCAATTAAAAAAAAAAAAAAGGGAAGTGTACCCACGCATATGCATGTGTATAATCATTTCCAAATCATATTCCACAGAAGAATCCCACAAAAGGGCTCCTCTCCTCCCTAGTGGCCCCTGGCTCTTACTCTTACCTTCTACATCTTACACTTTGTCTTTCACCATAAGGCATAAAACTGGTGGCAAAACCCTCTTCTAGATGTTCTTCTTGGTGCAAACACTCCCTTCACCCTGCCCTCTGCTCTAGTGCTCCCACCACTACAAGAAGTAAGGACAGAACTTGAGAATTCTAACTAGTTTGAGAAATTGTAAACACCCAAACTTTTACATTTGCTACTGTTTCCATGACAGATTTTTCTTTTCAGGAGAAAGGAACATTTCTAAAAGATCAAAATTAAATCCCTTTGAAGAATCAAAAAGGATGGTGGCTCTGGGAAAGTATTAAAATGGAATAACACTATATATATCTAAAATTGTAACATTTATGAAATTCCTAAGCACTTCAAATCTGCTAAGTTTAAAACCCAATCTTCTCCTTGTGTGTTTCTTTCTATTGGCACAGAAAAGGAAAGTATCTCTTTAACTCTTCAGTGATACAATAACATTTGGATTCATTGAAGGAAATCATTGCTGAGTGAAGTATTTCATGCTGAAGAAGTAGGTGATCGCTATTTTGGCACAGAACAGAGAAGTTATATCTATATATATGTGTGGATATATAAATACAATTATGTACACTTACATTATTATATATTAATATTATATTATTATATATATAAAACTTATTCAGACAAAATTCCTCTTGTGTGTTACTCACACAAGAATGTTACCACCATCAATCTATTTGCCAATTCTTTATATAATCTCAGTATCAGTTTTGGTTCTCTTTCTAGAAACTGTTGTGAAATGTTATGTGATGGATTTTAATTCGTATCTGAAAAGGATATTCCTCCTTGGCCAAAATAGACAGGATCAGACACTTTGGGAAGATTTGGTTGAGAATACATAGGAGGCTGCCACCACAACAGACACACACACACACACAGTATGTTAACAGCAACAGCGAAAACAACTCCCCTCTCTTCAATCCTCATCTTATGCTTCTCTTCCTGATCTGCCACAAGTGCAATTAGAGATAATGTAAGAGAATGCGATAAAATAAGAATGGGAGAAAATTCCCATTCTTGGTCATACTCTCCTATAAAGCAGCCCATCATCAATTATGAACAACTCTGAATGAGTTTACCATTCAGTTTACCATAGTCTCTGGCCCTGACAAAAAAAGACAAATAACTTGTTCTGAAACAACTCGTCCCTAAAAGAGACATGCGGAATGTTAGGAGAAAACATTGTGGGAGTAAGGAGAGCATGGACAGAAGGAAGAGAGAGAAGGGGTTGAAGAAAAACGTCACAGTATCATTTGGAGTCTAACAGGATGGGCTCCTTCACTGAATCTTTGTTTTGTGTGCCTGAGTCACTTATTTAATCTCTATGATCCTCAGGCTATTCACCTGTAAAAAGAATAAAATATCTACATGACTGGATTGTTTTAAGGATTATGTTAAATTATAAGTACAAGCATATCATACAATTCTCTTAAAAATAATTTATTTTCATTAATTTATAATGAAAGGATAACAATTATGCCCGTATAATCATGGAAGAAGTTTGAAACATTTCTTGTTTGAGGGATAGTAACTAAAATAATTTCTTATTCTAAAAAAATTGAACACGTGGAGGGTAAGTATCTGTAGAACAATGTATAACATAAATGCCCAACAATAGAGAAACAAAAAGCAAAGTATTGCAGGTGTGCGCTACGAGAGACACCTTTAGATAGATATACCATGCAAACAGTAATAAAGAGGTGGAATGGCTGTACTAATATCAGACAAAATAGACTTTAAGACAAGGAATATTCTTAGAGAGAAAAAGGTAATGATAGTAATAATGACAGTAATCTTAGTAATGATAAGAAGGAAGCAGGGATTATATAACAATTATAAATGTAAAGCTACTCACGACCAAGCCATAAAATACATAGAGCAAAAACTGACAAAATGATAGTAGAAATAGACAAATCAATAATTATAGTTGGAGATTTAAATACTTCTCTCTCAACAATTGATAGGACGAGAAAGAAAATCAGTAAGAAAGATTTGAAGGATATCAACCAACTTGACCTAGCTGACCCACATAAGCACACTATCACCAGCCACAGGGTACACATTCTTTTTAGGTGCATATAGAATATTTCCCAGGATAGATCTTAGGCCAAGTTCATAAAACAAATAATAATGAATTTAATAAGATTGAAGTCATACCAAGTATATTCTCTGATTCCAGTAGACCTAAATAAAAAATCAGTAACAAAAAAAATCTGGAAAAATCCTCAAATAATTGAGAATTTAACAGCACACTTCTAAATAACCCATGGGTCAAAAAAGAAATCACAAGAGAAATTAGAAAATATTGTGAACTAATTAAAAAATGAGAACAAACAATATCTAAGCTTATGGAGCACAGCTAAAATAGTGCTTCGAGGGGAGCTTATAGCTATAAATGCTTATATTAAAAAAGAAGAAAGATCTAAAGTCGATAATCTAAGTTTCTATCATAAGAAGCTAGGAAAAGAAGAGCAAATCAAATTCAAAGGGAGTAGAAGGAAGGAAATAATAAAGATCTGGATGGAAATATGTAAAATAGAAAATGCAAAGCAATAGAGAATTTCAATTACATTAAAATTTGGTTCTGTGAAAACAACAAATTGATAAACCTCTACCTAGACTGACCAAGGAAAGGTTGAAGCAGACAGAAATTTCCAAAATCAAGAATGAAAGAGACACATTAACACAGGCCATAAAGAGATTAAAATAACTCTAAGGGAATATTATAAACAACTTTATGCTAAATGATTAAATAATTTAAATGAAACTAATTGATGAATTAATAGAGTCCTAAAAGGACACAAATTACTAAAACGGACTCATAAAGAATTGGTGACTCTGAATAGATGTATATTGAGTAAAGAAATTGAATTAATACACAAAAATCTTTCCACATAGGAAAGCCCAGTCCCAAATGATTTTACTTATAAAATCTATCAAGCATTTAAACAACAACAACAACAAAAAACACTAATTCTGCAAAAACTCAAAAAATAGGGGAAGGAATACTTTTTCTACTGATAAAATGAGGCCAGTATTAACCTGATATCAAAGCAAGACATACATCGCAAGAAAAATAATTTGTTAAAACTATGGAATAATAACCCCCATGAGTACAGACACAAAAATCCTTAGCAGAACATCGGCAAATCAAATTCATCAATGTATGGAAAGGATTATAAACAATGAAAAGGTGAGTGGGATTTGCAAGAGTAAAGTTGAAAAATCAATCAATAGAATACACAATATTAAGAGGATAAAGGGCAAAACCCAACTCAATAGAGGCAGAAAAAGAATTGAAAAAAAAAAAAGCCAATACCCATTCATATTAAAAACTCTCAACAAACTAGAAAGAAAAGAGAGATTCCTCAACTTAATAAAAGGTATCTATAAAAGACTCACAGTTGGTATCACATTTACTGGTAAAAGACTAAATTCCTTCTTCTTTACATTGGGAATATTTACTGTATTGGAGGCTCTAGCCAGTGAAGTAAGGCAAAAAAAGAAGTTAAATGCATACAGATTAGAAAGGAAGAAATAAAATGTTTTATTCACAGATGAAATGATCTTTCGTGTAGAAAATTCTAAGGAAGCTAAGAAAAAGACTAAACTATTAATAGAGTTTAGCAAGGTCATAGGATCCTAAATGAATATATACACAGCATTGTATTGCTGTATACTAGCAACAAGCAACCTAAAATGTAATTAATAAAAATGCCATTCACAATAACAACAAAAAGAACAAAATACATAGGAAAAATTTTTTCAAAGTAAGACTGCTCTATACATTGAAAATTACATTACCGAATGAAATGAAAGGATCTAAATAAGTGAGAAATATATTATGTTCATGGGTTATAAAACTTGACATTCTCAAGATGTCGATTTTTTCCAAACTGATCTAGAAATTCAAAATAGCCCCTACCAAAATCCCGGCTGGCTTCCTTTATTAAATATCAATAAGCTGATCCTAGGATGTATATATAAATGCAAACAACATAGAATAGTCAAAACAATTTTAAGACGAACAAAGTTGACTTAAATAGCTTGATTTCATGGGGCGCCTGGGTGGTGCAGTCCTTAAGCGTCTGCCTTCGGCTTAGGACATGATCCCAGCATTCTGGGATCGAGCCCTACATCAGGCTCCTCCACTGGGAGTTTGCTTCTTCCTCTCACTCCCCCTGCTTGTGTTCCCTCTCTCGCTGGCTGTCTCTCTCTCTCTGTCAAATAAATAAATAAATAAGTAAAATCTTTAAAAGTTAAAAAATAAAAATAAATAAACAGCTTGATTTCAAAAGTCAACACAAAGTAATAGTATATAAGTGTGATATTGGCATAACGATAGACATAAAGATCAACAGTGCAGAATAGTCCAGAAATAAACCCTACATATATATGGCCAATTTATTTTCAACAAATGTGCCAAGGTAATTCAATGGGGGAGATAATCTTTTCAACAAATGGAGCTCAATCCATTTGCAAAAACAAACAAACAAAACATCCCCTCACCAAAAAAACCTCCCCAAACTTTAAATAAATTATCATAGATGTAAATTATCATAGCTAAAACTATGTCTCGAAGAATACACAGGAGAAAAATGTTTGTGATTTTGGGTTAGTAAGTATTTCTTGGATATGACATCAAAAGCACATCCATTAAAAATTTGATAAATTGGACTTCATCAAAATCAAAATTTTTTTGTCCTTTACAAGAGATCACTAAGAAAATAAAAAGACAAGACAGAGACTGGGAGAAAATATTTACAAAACATTATCAGATAGAGGACTTTTATATAGAGTAAATAAATTTTACAACTCAATAAGAAGACAAATAACTCCCTTAAAAAATGAGCAAACTGGAAAGAAGAAAAAATGAGCAATTTGAATATACATTTCTCCAAAGAAGATATACAAGTAGCTAATAAACATATGAAAAGATGCTCAATGCCATTAGTAGGGAATGCAAATTAAAACCCCACTAGAGTGACTCAACTCAAGAAGACTGAAAATTCCAAGTGTTGGTGAGGATATGGAAGAAGTGGAACCCTCATACATTGGTGGTAGGAACAAATGGTGCAACTACTTTGGGAAACTGATAGCTTCTTAAAAGTTAAATAAAAACTTACCAAACAGCCAGCAATTCGACTCCTAGATATCTACCCAGGAGAAATGTGAACATATGTCCACATAAAAACTTATACGTGAATGGTCATGGTAGTGTTACTATGCCAAAAAAAGGCAAATGTCCATCAACTGATGAATGCATAAAAAATGTAGTAAACCCTGATAATGGAATATTGCACAATAATAAAAAGGAGTGGATTATTGACATATGGAACAACACAGTTGAACATCAAAAACATAATGCTAAATGAAAGAAGCCAGACACATTAGACTATGATGATTACATTTATAAATGATTTCTGAGAAAGGCAATACTGCCTGGGATGAGGGAGAGAGCAAGGATGACTGCCAATAGTTCAAAGAAATTTTTCAGTTGATGGAAATGGGCTAAAACTGGATTATTTCTGAATTCTTATAGCATCTTTTGTCATAATCACCCAAACCAGGAAACTACAAGATATTCCTCAACAGGTGAATGAATAAACAAACTACAGTACATCTATACAGTGGAATATTATTCAGCCATAATAAGAAATGTGCCAACAAAGCACAAAAAGACATGAATGTATCTTAAATGCATACGGCTTTATAAAAACAGCCAGTCTGAGAGTGCTATATACCATACGATTCCAACGATGTAACATTCTGGAAGAGGCAACATTATAGAAATAGTAAAATGATCAGTAGTCATCAAGGGTTCAGGCATGTGGTGGGGGGCAGTTTTGAATATGTGAAGTATAAGAGATAGTTTAGGGTAGTGAAATTATTCTGTATGACACTGTAAATGTGGATATAGCACTATGCATTTGCCCAAACCCATTGATGTTTATAGCACAAAGGGTGAAACTTAGTTTATGTAAAAGTTTAAGAAACCATTTAGAATGTCAAGGGATACCAGGGAGGAATGTAGACTATCACAAGAGAATTGAACTGTGTTACAGTGTATGAAACAACCTCACTAAGGGAGGTGGGGAAAAGGTGCTGACATAAGTAATCTAGGGAATGAGCAGAATCCATAAGATTTAAAAGCAAAAGAAACTGTACATAAGCACTGTACTCTGGTTGGTAGTTTTACCCCATAAGGGTATGGCTTATTAATTCTGAAACTACTATACATCTATACTGAAGTTGAACAATCAAGTAAATGGATAACAGATGGTGAGAGCCAGGTTTCTCACTGTGAAAGTGGAAGTTTACAAATAAGCAAGAGGAGGGAGCCACAATGATCCGAGTGACAATGGATTAGGGTTGGAGATATCAGTACAAACTCATGCTTGGTTAATATAGATAAAGATGGTTATATATCAAAATATTTTTACATCTGTGTAAATACATGGATTAATACATACACATATATTCCCTTGTTCTGTCAGCTGTGAGATCCCAGAAACATCAACACTCCATAGCAACAAGCACACCCACCACTCAGATCTTGGTTTCTCCAATAGCATTCTCTAATAAGAGGAGCCAGGACTCCTTGGAGAAATGGCTGATTCTAGGGCTGAAAGAGAAAATGAGACTAGAGCATCTTATAGTGCCAGGAAGTGTTCAAAAGCCAAAAGCCAAAACAAAGTAAACAAAATCCCATAACGAGGGAGATACTACAAAGGGATACAGGAGCCAACTGAGAGAGCTCCCAATGTCCAAAGCTGGAACAATTTGGGCAAAAACTCAAAGTAGTATTGGATTATAACCCAAAGTATGAAAGAAATACCCATATCCATACTGATATAAGTGATTGAATAAATAATAATTGGGATGGAGAAGAAATATTTTCCACACATAAGAATTCCAAATCATTTATGTAGATACTCCATCCTCAAGGAAGTAGGGCATAACTCCTCGTTCCTTAAGCGTGGCCCTGTAGTCTGCACACAGTGCCTTCCTTCAGAAGAGCAGTGTGGGGGCGCCTGGGTGGCTCAGTCGTTAAGTGTCTGCCTTCGGCTCAGGGCGTGATCCCAGCGCTCTGGGATCGAGCCCCACATCAGGCTCCCTCCACTGGGAGCCTGCTTCTTCCTCTCCCACTCCCCCTGCCTGTGTTCCCTCTCTCCCTGGCTGTCTCTCTCTGTCAGATAAATAAATAAAATCTTTAAAAAAAAAAAAAAAAAGAAGAGCAGTGTGAAAAGGAGGAATAAAAAAGTAACTTCACAGTACAGAAGCCTAACAAACACTGCCTCAGCCAGGTGATCAGGGTGAAGAGCAGCAATGATAAATCATGTTGAGAGAATGCACCCTTAATATGACATGATGAAAATGGTACTTTGTCTCTATGGTTTTTCTCTTTAAAGCCCAGTCTCACCATGAGAAATATCAGACAAATTCCAACTAAGGGACATCCTATAAAATATCTGACCAGTACTCCTCAAAACTGTCAAGGTCATCAAAAACAAGGACAATCTGAAAAACCGTCACAGCTAAGAGAAGCCTAAGGAGACATAATGAGTAAATGTAATGTGGTATCCTGGATTGGACCCTGGAGCATAAAAAGGACATTAGGTAAAAACTAAGGAAAATGAACTAAATTATAGACTTCATTTAATAGTAATGTTTCAATGTTGGCTCACTAATTGCAACAGATATGTAAGAAGTTAATGACAGAGGTAACTGGGTGCAGGATATATGGGAACCTCTGAACTGCCTTCACAAGTATTCTATATATCTAAAGATGAAAACTCTCTCTCTCTTCTGCAGTATTACAGGACTGATCAGAGAAGATCTATATAGAAAGTCTGGGATAAAATTAACTGATAACACACAGATAACGTTCCAGAAAAATGTGTACCATTGGCTGTGTGCTGGCTTAGTGCTAAAGTGGCAGCCGGAAAAAGTTTTGAGTTAGTATTATCATTGTTACATATTTGGCAGAAATATCCATTATTAGCAGCTGAAAAAACATGACATGGAACTCTTGAACAGAACTGAAGAGAAAAATACAAACTCTCTCAACCTGGTTTTCTGTATACAGCTGACATCTCCTATGGAACAAAGAGCTGGATTTTTCTTTTTAGAACCTGCAAGACTTGTTTCTTTTAGGAAAATCTAGCCTTTATAACTATACAATGCTTCCCAATGCTCAAAGCCTCCTTAACTCATTACATGCCTAAAAGGACTCTGTAAAGTGAGTTTTGTTGTTACTATCTAGAGAAAGAAACAGGTTCGGAGATGGTAAGTGATTTGCTCCAAATACATACTTAAAAAGCAATGGAATTGGAATTTAAACCTGCTCTTGCAAATTAAAATCCAATACTCTTTCTGGGGCAACGAGGTGGTTCAGTCCGTTAAGTGTCTGCCTGGGGCTCAGGTCATGATCCCAGCAGGACAGTCTCCTTGCTCAGTGGGGAGTCTCCTCCCTCTCCCAGTGCCTTCCCCCCCCACCCCGCGCTTCTGCTCTCTATCTCACTCACTCTCTCTCTCAAATAAATAAATAAAATCTTTAAAAAATATATATAGTTTGAAAAAAAAATTCTAACACCCTTTCTACCACCAAATGTGCCTTGAGAAAGCCTTGGTCCTGTTCTTTGGCACATGTCAGCAGACAGCAGGCATCTAGAACAAGATGTCACCTGTTGAGGGGCGCCTGGGTGGCACAGTCGTTAAGCGTCTGCCTTCAGCTCAGGGCGTGATCCCAGCGATCTGGGATCGAGCCCCACATCAGGCTTCTCCGCTAGGAGCCTGCTTCTTCCTCTCCCACTCCCCCTGTTTGTGTTCCCTCTCTCGCTGGCTATCTCTCTCTGTCAAATAAATAATAAATAAAATCTTTTAAAAAAATTAAAAAAAATAAAAATAAAAAAGATGTCACCTGTTGAGTGAGGGCACCAAAAGTGGGCTTTGGCCTTCTAAATGTGCACTGCTACAAAGAACTGGGAAATTCTTCCGAGCATCACCAAATATCAATTCCAGTCATTTATTTTCTATTTGCCCCACAAATGCTTTCACTGTCTCTGCTTCTTGTTTGAGTCTGATCAGACTTTTAGGTCTCTAACTCCTGCTCAGTTGGTGAGAAGTTGCTCTATGCCTTAATCAATTCTGCTTCCATACTATAATTCAGCTTTTTTAAAAAGTTAGCTTTTTTTGTAATAACATTTAAGTTCTACTCTCTTAGCAAATTCAATTATATACTACCATGTTATCAACTATAGCTACCATGTTTTACATTAGATCCTCAGACCTTATTCCTCTCACAGCTGAAAATCCTGCCTTAAACTTTTTACTTACCTGTTTGATGCTGAGACCCTGGTCCCTATCCCTGACCCTGTTCTGCTTTGGTCCTTGGTCCTGGCCAGGAGTGACACATGGCAGAGTATTAGACTGTTATAGACGACCCAAATGCTATTTTAAATAGGCGAACTATTTTTAAAGGTTCACTGAAAAATGAAGTACTTGAGAATTCACAGGGTTATTATGAATATCTAATTCTACTTCATCTCTCTTCTCGGGGAGATAGGTCTTAATATGTGTCATTTCTCTTGAAGGAGATGAGGAATTGGGTCATTATATTCAGTCTCACAGTAATATTTCACTGACCTCTAAAAATATCTACTATTAAAATGGTATAGAAACTAATTCTTCAGCTGAATCAGTCTTTAATAGAAGAGAGGAATAATACTCTGTATTGGAAGAACAAGCTTTTCTTCAGAATAGAATCTTAGGCTTTAATAATGTAACTTGTTCAGGTACAATAGGACACTTGGAGATGTATTTAGTTCCTATTCTTTTGGGGGGTATTGGGAAAGAGATTTGCATTTCACACAGTGGTGTGAAGGGCCTGGGGAAACGGAGTTAATGACATTTGAAGTCGGTCTTTTAAATCTATATAGAAAATGAGATTTCATATTAGATCATTCCAGTACATTAAAACTCATTTCATTTGTGTTGCCTGAGTGCTGACTGTTCTCCTTGTGCAGTACTTTGTCAATTCTCATTGCCTTTTGCCACTAATTCTGAACTTGAATCTATGTCCTCCAAGAGGACATAGAGTTTTATATACAAGGGTTTGCAGAGCCAATGGTTTCACCTCCATGTGATCATCACTGAATGGCAATGTTCTCTTGCCTCAAGAAGCTGCTGCCAGGTAGCCTTGGAAAGCATGCTGGGAGGGATGAAGATTTAGAGCAAGGGGGTGGGGAGAGGGTCCAGCTATCGGTGCTGAGAAGTGTAGTCTGGCAGATAGAACACTGCTTCAGAGAGTATGGAAATAAGCCACAGACATGGGGAAATGGAGTTTGGAAGTAGGAAGAGTGTGTCAAAGGGTAAGGAAATCAAAGCAAAATAGTAGGGCAACTATGAGAGACAGGCAGAGAAAGGCAGGGAAGACTGATGTAGGAAGGGGTACTCGGAAGTCCATGCAGGCAGAAAATATAAAAATTTTGCTAGCAAGTAGCAGGGCTTCATCTCTCAAATCAAAGTTCAAAAATAACATTCTGGTCTCTGACTAGTCCTTGTGGCTAGGGGATGAAGAGGTGGGCAGGCAAAATCAAGGCAAGATTCAGTACGAGGGACAATGGTCAGAAAGTCAAAGAGGTAGCATAGACATTTTAACTATGTTAATTCTTCGGATCCATGAGCATGGAATATTTTCCATCTTTTTGTGTCTTCTTCAATGTCTTTTGAGAGTGATTTGTAGTTTCTAGAATATAGATCCTTTACATCTCTGGTGCCAATCAAAATACCAATGTCATTTTTCAAAGAACTGGAACAAACAGCCCTTAAATTTGTGTGGAACCAGAAAAGGCCCCGTATTGCCAAGGAATTGTTGAAAAGGAAAAACAAAGTTGGGGGCTTCACATTGCCAGGTTTCAATCTGTACTACAAAGCTGTGATCACAAAGACAGCATGGTACTGGCACAAAAACAGACACACAGACCAATGGAACAGAACAGAGAACCCAGAAATGGACCCTCAGCTCTTTGGGCAACTAATCTTTGACAAAGCAGGAAAAAACATCCGGTGGAAAAAAGACAGTCTCTTCAATAAATGGTGCTGGGAAAATTGGACAGCTACATGCAAAAGAATGAAACTTGACCACTCTCTCACACCATACACAAAGATAAACTCCAAATGGATGAAAGACCTCGATGTGAGACAGGAATCCATCAAAATCCTAGAGGAGAACATAGGCAGCAACCTCTACGACATCGGCCAAAGCAACTTTTTTCATGACACATCTCCAAAGGCAAGAGAAACAAAAGATAAAATGAACTTATGGGACTTTATCAGGATAAAGAGCTTCTGCACAGCCAAGGAAACAGTCAAAAAAACTAAGAGACAGCCCACGGAATGGGAGAATTTATTTGCAAATGACACTACAGATCAAAGACTGGTATCCAAGATCTACAAAGAACTTCTCAAACTCAATACACGAGAAACAAATAAACAAATCAAAAAATGGGCAGAAGATATGAACAGACACTTTTCCAATGAAGACATACAAATGGCTAACAGACACATGAAAAAATGTTCAAAATCATTAGCCATCAGGGAAATTCAAATCAAAACCACACTGAGATACCACCTTACGCCAGTTAGAATGGCAAAAATAGACAAGGCAAGAAACAACAATTGTTGGAGAGGATGTGGAGAAAGGGGATCCCTCCTACATTGTTGGTGGGAATGCAAGTTGGTACAGCCACTCTGGAAAACAGTGTGGAGGTCCCTTAAAAAGTTAAAAATTGAACTACCCTATGACCCAGCCATTGCACTACTGGGTGTTTACCCCAAAGATACAGACGTAGTGAAGAGAAGGGCCATATGCACCCCAATGTTCATAGCAGCATTGTCCACAATAGCTAAATCGTGGAAGGAGCCGAGATGCCCTTCAACAGATGACTGGATTAAGAAGCTGTGGTCCATATATACAATGGAATATTACTCAGCTATCAGAAAGAACGAATTCTCAACATTTGCTGCAACATGGACGGCACTGGAGGAGATAATGCTAAGCGAAATAAGTCAAGCAGAGAAAGACAATTATCATATGGTTTCACTCATTTATGGAACATAAGAAGTAGGAAGAAGATCGGTAGGAGAAGAAAGGGAAGAAGAAAGGGGGGTAAACAGAAGGGGGAATGAACCATGAGAGACTATGGACTCTGGGAAACAAACTGAGGGCTTTGGGGGGGGAATGGGATAGGCTAGTGAGAGGTATTAAGGAGGGCACGTATTGCATGGTGCACTGGGTGTTATATGCAAGTAATGAATCATGGAACTTTACATCAAAAACGAGATGTACTGTATGGTGACTAACATAATATAATAAAAAAATATTATTTAAAAAAAAGCCATAGGAAAAAAAAGAAAAGAAAGTCAAAGAGGGGTTACCAGGGGCCATGGAGGTAGGAGAATGGGGCATTAGTGTTTCACAGGTACAGAGTTTCAGTTTGGGATGATGAACAAGTTCTGGAGAAGGGTAGCAGTGATGTTTGTACAGCAACATAAATGAATTTACAATGTGAATGGACCGTGTACTTCAAAATGGCTAAAGTGTGAAATATCATGTTATGTATATTTTACCACAATAAATGAATTTTTTAAGAAAAAAGTAAATGAGAAAAAAAGAGACAATGCCAGCATCGGGTTTCCAGTGCAGAAACTCAGGTACAGGGGTGAAGGGGAAGCCCATTTCTTAGAACTGGCCCAAGAGGTGGAGACTAGTTCTAGACAGAAAGGCCTCTACACAAGGTCAGAGCTGGACGGGCAGCACAAATGACTTTGTGCAGAGATTCAGGGTGTGTTCTGGAACATCATGCTGCTGTTTAAGCCTAGGGAATGGGTGAGCCTGAAACTGAGCTTATGTAGTCTCATTCACAGAGAGACAGGAAGCCTGATGAGGCCGGATATTGAGCAAGACTAATCCATGTTGGTTTGCTGTGATCTCACTTTCATGATGTAAAACGCGTATTGGGGAGGACAACAAGAAACATCATCCTTGAGGAAAACTAGCCCCCACTGAAGGAAATAATGCGACAATGAATGGAGTGGAAAGAGGATATAGAGTTCCTAATATTTTAGGCCAACTAACTGGTAGACAATTCTTCCTTTTAAAGGACTCTATGCCTTTTCACTAATGAATTCATGTCCCCATAGAGCCATAAAGGATGAGAATTTGGCCCAAATGTATACTTAAATTGGATCGCCTTGTAGGAATGCTTTAAAAAATAAAATGCAGCCACCTGTGACCTATTAAGACTGTTAATGTACTCATTGATATAAATACCTGAAGGGTTTCTACAGCAGCTGGAACATGGCTCAAAGACCTTTTGTGTCTGCTTTTTAATGTACTTCCGAAGTGACTTCATAAAGTTGCAACCACTCCCATCAGTGGGACTGAGGTTTTATTCAACTCCCTGAGACCTCATCTTCCACTGCTATGGATGTCGGTGATTATTAATGCTGCTTATGTTAAGTCTCGAAGATAAAAATCAAACCCCAAATAAGTTACTGATAAAGAGACCAGGCTTAAATGAATCAAAACCTACATGTGGCTGGCCACAATGCTGGCAAGATGGCATTTTTTTCTAGCTCTACTCTCACTCACTTTGTAGAATCCTTAACCCCTGGAAATTCTTCCCATTCGGGTCCTAGCAAGGCCCAAATTCTTCCCATATGGCACTCTCCGAAGTTTCAAACAACTAAACTTCTTGGCCCTGATGGGACTCCAGTATGTCCTGGCTTCCATTGTGCTGCATCTGTCACTCCTGTGCCTTAGGTGAGAGGTTGGCCTCCACTGCCCACAGAGAGGCTGGTTGTTGCAGATGTCTACAGCAAGGCTAATGGTGACCAAGGCAGAGATTTACAGTCATCCAGGTGAGAGCTGATGATGGCTTGAAGGAGGACAGTGACACTGGAGATGGCTCTAAGTAAATGGAACACATATTCTGGAAGGATTTGCTGATAGATTCAATACGGAGGTGTGGTAAAGGAGAAGAAGAGTCAGGACCAACTACCAAGTTTCTGGGCTAAGGAACTGGATAAATATGGGTGCATTTATTAAAATGAGGAAGATGAAGAACAGACCTCAGAGGGGGAATCAGAAGTCTGCAACATATTCAGTTTGATGTGCTTATGAGTCACTGAAGTGCAGCATTTGCATATACTCATTTGTTTATTTAACAGATATGTTTGAGTCACTGTTGTGCACAGGAACTGGGCCAGATTCTGGAGTAAAGCAGTAAACAAAACAGAGATGGTCTTGACCTTTAGAAATTTACAAGCAAGCAGGACAGACACTAGACAATAACTAAGCATGATGTAGGTACCGATGCAGGAATCCCTAGACTTTGAGAGGGAAGAGTGAGGGAAGCTGTCAGTCTGGGTGGCTAGCTGAGGCTTCCTAAGGAAATGAGATTTAAACTCAGCTCTGCAACATAAATGAAATTAGCTTGGTACAGAGGTTGAGGAAGACTTTCAGGCAGAACATATGCAGAGCATGTGTAGAGAGGCCTGGAGGCAGGAGAGATTAGGTCTTTCCAGGAAAGAGTCTTGTAGTACTGATTCTTTCCCCAGAGAGTCTCCGTCCTCATGAAAACAGCTTGTAGTGGCCTGGTTCCACCTATCCTCTGGACATGCTGGAGTGTCCATAGGGTCCCCACAGCTTGTACCCAAGCCAGGACTCCTGCTACATACACTCTAAAAAGATCCAAGCTCGTTCTTGCAATCAACAATTTCTGGAGCTCCTAACTACGGATTGTGGAGCTCTAGATGAACTTCTTGCCTTTAAGAAAGAACTTCTCACTTAGAGGAGAAAAAAGTGTTACAGTAAAATGATGTAAGGAACGATGGGGAGATTGAACAAAGAGTGACTCACTCCCTTGGGCCACAGATAAGACGTCACAGAGGGAGAAGAGGGAGAAAGAGAGAAATGTGAACACTGACTTTGGGATGAGCACATGGAAAACATGTATGAAAGAAAGAATTATGTGCTGGGGAAATGGCAAGCAATTTGGGAAACAAACCATTCTTAAGAACTTGATTCATACAATGAACATAAATAATTTCCTCTCTCAAATACATTCTCTTCTTCCTTAGCACTCAATAGACTTCTCTGCGTTTAGCAATGGCTGTGATTTTATAACTGGCAAGTTTCTCCAAGGAGAGAGCCTAGCACTGAAGGCCAATGAAATGGTCCAATGCTAGCGGTCATATGAGTAAAGGAAAGAGGAACCCCCAGGAGCCAAGCTAAAGATCTCAAAGCTTTACTCCCTCTTGTCACATTTCAGTCACCTTCACAGGTAGTAAATAGGATAGAGACCCTCTCCTTATCAGGAAAGACAAGTCATTCACTTAGCAGTTCCTCTGTCCCCATCCCCACAGAAAGACACCCAGGCCTTTGGTGCTCTCCATATTCCCTACCCCTCACCCCCAATATCCATAATAGAGCTTCTATGATTTGGAAATGTTCAAGCACAGCCCCCGCCCCGTAACTGACTGGAAAAATCAATTTGCTTTTGGCTGTTTCTTAATTAAAGTGGCATTGCATAAAAACAGATTTAGAAATCTCAGTAACTCCAAATTGTTAGAAAATGAAGATGAGGGGAAAACAAGTGGGAGTGGGGAGAATCCTAGAAGGAGGAAATGAATCTATGTGAGAAACGACTTCCCAGTGAGTCCCCCTATTCATCACAGCTTTCAGACGTCAGCCTCTGGGACCACAGCTGGGTGATAATTAGGAACCAAGCAATCTTTCTGAAAGGAGAACAAGATAGAACATTATTAGGTGAAGTGTTTTTTTCCCCCCTTCCTTTCTTTTTTTAACCCAAGAAATGTGTTGTGGTTCCTTAATAGCTTTGAAAGGCAAGAACATTCACCGTGAAGACAGCGTGCTAGGAGCAGCAGAAAACTCACACATGGGCTTTCTCAAGTCTGTCCTGGGAAGCATCTAGTCACCTAGTCACATAAAATTGAAACACTCCCGGGATTGTCAGAGGCTGGGGAGAAGGAAAGAGAGGTGAATAGGTGGAGCACGGGAAGATTTTAGGGAAGTGAAACTATTCTGTGTGATACCTTAATGGTAGATACATGGCATTATGCATTTGTCAAAATCCATAGAACGTACAATACAAAGACTGAAACCTAATGTAAGCCATGAATTTTAGTTAATACTAATGTGTTAATATTGATTTATCAACTGCAACAAATGTGCCACACTAATACAAAATGCTAATGGCAGGGGAAACTAGAGGGAGGAGAGGGAGTATATGGGACCCCTCTGTACTTTCTGTGCATTTTTTCTGAGAAATAAAGTCTTACCTTTTTTTTTTTAGAAGGGGGGAGGGGCAGGGCAAAGAAAGAGGGAAAGAGAGAATTTTAAGCAGGCTTCATGCCCAGTGCTGAGCTTGATGTGAGGCTTGATCTCACGACCCTGAGATCATGACCTGAGCCAAAATCAAGAGTCAGATGCTTAACCGACTGAGCCCCCCGGGAGCCCCAAGAAATTAAGTCTTTTAATTGAAAAACTTAAAATATTCTGAAAGTGAATCACTGAATCTGATCTCTTTTACTTTGTTCAATATTTAGGACATTTTTTGAATTTCTAATATGTACTATTTCTTATTTTAGGCACTCAGGAGTCAACATTTAATGACACAAAATCCCTGCCTTCTTGGTATTTTATTCTGGTTGGTAGACAGACAATAAATAAATGCATAAAAACACAAATCCTGTCAGGCAGTAAGAGCTATGGAGGAACATGAGTTGCACAGCGCAGTGGCAGCCAGGGAGAAGCAGCACTGTTTTAGATGAGGTGGTCAGGGTAGTGTCATCTCAGAAAGGACATTTGAGGGGACCCCTAGGGAAGAGAGGGAGGAGCCATGTGGGCTACACACAGAGGAGTCCTGGAAAAAGAGGACACAGCATTGGTGTGATGGAGGCTGGGGTGGCTGGATATAGTGAGGAGAAGCTTAATAGGCAAAGAGGACAAGGTGATGGCTAAGGGCCTGATCATAAAGGGCCTTGTAAGCCATCGTAAGGGCTTCTGATTTTATTCCAAATGTGATGAAAAACCATGGGGGGAGCAAACCAAATGTCCTTTGACAGACCAATGGATAAACAAAATGTGGTATATACATTATAAGTGAAAGGTGGTATATCTGCAATGGAATATTATTCAGTCTTAAAGACAAAGGGAGTTCAGGCACGTGCTACAACATGGATGAAATTTGATGACATCATACTAAGTGAAACAAGCCAGTCATGAGAAGACAAAAACAGTGTGATTCCCCTTACATGAGGTCAAGTTCCTAGAGACAGAAGGTAGAGGAGTGATAACCAGGGGCTGGGAGGAGAGGGCAGTGGGGTGTTGTTTAATAAATAGGCAGTTTCAGTTTTGCAAGACGAAGGGAGTTCTGGAGATGGGTTGCACAGCAATGTGAATGTACTTTACTGAACTGTTCGAACGAGGTCACAAATTCTGTCTGGCTGACAGCAATTCTACTGCCATGATTGTTACATGAATCCTGATCTCAAAGATGTTAAAATGTAAAGAAAGGAGTATAACCGTATCCATTCCCTAAGGCAGCTGAAGTAGATTGTCACCAACTTGAGGGCTTAAAACAGCACAAATCTCTACTCTTTACAGTTCTGGAGGCCAGAAGTCTGAACGGTCTCACTGGGTTGAAACAAAAGCCGCATTCCTTCAGAGGCTCTAGGGGAGAATTCATTTCCCTGCCTTTTTCAGCTCTGAGAGCTGTGGTCCTTGCATTCCTCGGCTTGTGGCCCTCGCTTCCATCTTCAAAGCCAACAGCATAGCATCTCTCTCTGTCATCACATCACCTCTGTCTCTGTATTCAAATCTCCCTCTGCCTCCCTCTTACAAGGACACCCGTGCTTACTTTATGGCCCACCTGAACACCCTGGTCCGTCTTCGCATATGAAGATCCTACCTGGAATCACATTTGCAAAGCCCTTTCTACCAAAAAAGGTAACATGTACAGACACCAAGGATTTGGGCCTGGAAAACTTTGAGAGCCACCATTCAGCCTATCGCAGAATCTCCGACTTGATGAAATATGCAGATACTATTTAAAGCCACAGTCTGGATGAGATGATCAAGAGAGTGAATATGGTTGAAGAGGAGTCAGAGGACTTTCGCCAGTGGATTGCAACATCCAGAAATCAAGGAAAGGAAAGGAGGAGGAGGAGCAATCTCAGAGGAGTCTAAGGAGTAACAACCTGTGAAGTCTGAGACAGAGTAGACAATTATTGCGTCCCTGTAGCCAATTAAAGAAAGTTTTCTAAAAAGTAGGGAATTACTGCCAGCATCAAATGCTGCTGAGTAAGATGGAGATGTGGTGTTGACTACTGGATTTGACACCTTTGATAAGAATAATTTGAGAGGAGGGGTGTGCACAAGTCTGATTGGCTGGGGTGGGCTTAAGAGGCTCAAGTTTTTCTATAAAGAGGAATGGGTTAGAGTTGGAAAGTTAGTATTTTGCTGTGCCTTCATAATGGAGGGGAAAGGAGCAAGGAGATGGAGTGGGGGATTGAGTGATTATAATTATGGACCAGGGATCCTAAACCCAGTGAGGCAGTAAGTTGAGGACATGAACAAGGTGATGAACAGTGGTGGTAAGGTCAATAAAGTAGATGTTCTTGTTTATGAATACTCGTCAGAGTTGTGGTACCAGAAAGAGTACACTGATCAATGTCAAGGTCATTGTACCACAAATTAATTTTGTGTTTCCAATTGCTGAGAACAAGGAAGGCTCTACTGAAGTCTCATTGTATTCAAATGATAAATTGAATACAAATCATAATTACAAAAGCATTCATTTGATTCCCTTTTTTCTCAACCTTATAGTGTTTGTTTCTTTTCTCCATAAAAAATTACAATAGCTCCTGGGATGATTATTATGAACTCTTAATGAAATCATCATCTAACCCTTTGCAAATTTTACATGACCCTTTTGACATAAAAATTGAAAGTTTGTTCTGAAGGAACCAAGGCAAATTGTCTTCCACGTAAAGGATACATGACAGTACGTAACTAAATAGACATTATTATCCTGATGATTTTGAGAAAGAGATTACAAGAATACCAGTTACTTATTGAGACCCTATTTATGTCTGTTATTTTGCTAGGATATTTCATTTTTTTACAAGATTTTATTTATTTGAGAGAGAGAGAGATGGCACGTGAAAGAGCATGGGGGGAGGGGCAGAGGGAAAGGATGAAGCGGACTCTCCGTTGAGCAGGGAGCCTGAAGTGGGGCGTGATTCCAGGACCCTGGGCTCATGAACTGAGTGGAAGGCAGACACCTAATCGACTGAGCCAGCCAGGTGCCTCTTGCTAGGATATTTCCTACCTGTGCAACAGTATTGCAAGTAGGTATCATGATCCTCATTTTACACATGAAAAATCAGAGACTCAGGCAACATGACTAAGACCACATAGTTAAGAAGTGACAGAACCCAGGAATTTGAACTTTGGTTACTATGATTCCAAGATCCCTCCTCATTCCTCCTCATATCACCTGTTTGGTGAACTGTAACATCACTCTCCAGTGGTTGAGCACTTTTGTTGTGTGAGGGCAGGTCGGTAGTTTGCTGGATGTAGAAAAACCCAAACAAATGGTCTAGAGGTCGTTCATTTTTTGCCCTCATTCACTCGTTTCCATAACTGCTCTTACTATAGATCGAGCGCAGAACAGCATTGTTCCACCAGTGCCACCGTGTGAAGCTGTCTCTCATATAACTGATGCAGCTGTGATTTTTTTAATAGCTGAGGAAAGGGGGACACTCAGTTCTGCCACCTTATTTTCAAAATTTCAGCAGACACAGAATAATTAATAGCACCTGCCTTTCAGTCAACATCTTTGATCAAGATACACTGAAAGACTATAGTGCTACCTGATAAATGATATTTTTAGAATGAAAAAGATACATTCTAAAAATAAATAGGCTATTAATGGTTCTCTTCCTCCTATATACACCCACACTGACATTGCAGAACTTGTTTTCCAGTATCTTCCCCTTTGGTTTCAACTAACATCTTGCTGGTAATATGATCTCATGGTTTTTTTCTTTCCTCCTCTCATTCTGTCTCCAGCATGATTACAATGTAGTCATCCTTTAAAAATGTGGTTGTCAAGTAATAGGTGTCCTAACTTCACGTTGTTATTTTACTTGGCAGAAATATAATGATTCTTTGATATCTAAAATTTCATTGTGAAAAAATTTAAAATATATTAATCTACATATTTGAGAATCAATAGCTTATATCAAATCAACTCTGCCTCTGATAATCTCACTGAAAGCTGGACAAATACTAAAATGTAGCCATGTGAAGGCACTAGGGAACAATCAAGGGGAGAAGGAGAAGGGGATAAATATTCTGAAAAGGAAGAAAACGCAATGAGACAATTTGACATTCTCTGTTGCTTTTCCCCTGGAGACATTCTGCCATTGAAAAGCTATGCAGGGTGAAAAGATTAGAAGACAAACATAATGACCCGCAAAAGAGTTTAACAGCCTAGCAAACTTTTGTTGTTATCACGGTGCTGGGGAGACACAAATGGGAGTTCATGTCCTAACCAAGGATTTACCATTGCAATGGTAAACATTGTACTCTTTAAGTTGAGACCCATGAAGAACTACACGTGGAAAGTAAAGGCAAATTAGAAATAGACAAGCCTTCACAAAATACTGAAAATCAACCTGATTTCTCCCAATAGCCCATTGAATCAAGGTTACACGCTCCTCTGCCTGCCAGAAGAAAAGTTAACATTTTATGGAAGAAAATAATGTCACAAGATCCTCTAGTTTTTCATAGATAATACCCTTTGCTCAATTAAAAATCACTGGGCATGCCTAGAGACCAAATGACTGGAAATCACAACTTAAAAAGAAAGTAATAGAAATGGATCCATGGGCAACCCAGATATTGGAGGTATTTGAAGGAAACCTCAGATTAACTGTAATCAATAATTCTGAGAAAACTGATACAAGCTGGAGAATAGGAAACTGGAATCTTTAAATAAAGAATCCAATAGGAATTATACAGTCGAACGATAAAAGTATCTTAGATTAATAACTCAATAGATGGGTTTAAGAGAAAATTAGAGCAGAAGAAGGAATTAGTGAACTGGAAAATAGGTAAGTGAGGGAAAATTCAGCTTGAACCACAGAGAGAAAAGAAGACCAAAAATACAGAGAGTGTATAGGGGTATATATATATGCCAAAATATAGTGAAAAAAAAAAGGCTAACACTTGTGATAGGGTTTACAAAAATAGAGAAGAGAAAAATAGAACAGAAGCAATATTTGAAGAGAAAAGGAGAATTTCCAAAACCTGATGAAACCTATCAACCCACATTCAAAAACTCTAAGAACCCTAAAATTATTAAATACAAAGAAAGCCATCTAAGGCACAATGAAGTCAAACTGCTGTAAATAAAAGCAAAAACTAAAAAGTGGCTGGGGAAAAAAAGACATTACTTTCAAAGTAACAATTACAAATTTGATTACTTCTCAACAGAAAATGCCAGAAGTCAGAAGACAATTTGGTAGCATCTAAAAAGTGCTGAAATAAAAAACTGGCAACCTAGAACACTATTTTGAATGAGAATATTATTCAGAAATGAAGGGGAAATAAAGATGTTTTCATGCAAACAAAAACTTAGAGAATTAAGTACCAGCAAAACTACACAATAAAAAATATTTTAAATCTTCAGGAAGAAGAAAAATTGTTTTAAATGAAATCACGGAAGCGCACAAAGATGGGAAGAATGATAGAAAGGTGGCTATGTAAGTAAATACATTGATTTGTATGAAACAATAAAATAAAGCAATAATATAAAGATAATATCTTCTGGGGTTTAAAATGCATGCAGAATTAACACACATGACAACAACACAAAAGACAGTAGGGAGTAAATGAGTTTAAAGTATTCTAAGTTCTTTGTATTATCTGGGAAGTGCTAAAAAATCCTAATTTTATTATAGACAGGAATAAGTTTAGTGTGCATATTATAATATCTAATCACTAGAATGATAACTAACAAACTAATGGGGGAAATAAAATAATAAAAATACTTGATTACTCCAAAAAATGCTAAAAGATGGAAAATTAAGAAATGGTGGATTAATTTAAAAAATAATATGACGGTAAAAGCAGCTCAGCGATTACAAGGAATAAACATAAAAAAAGACCACACGAAGTCATATTGTAGTTAAATTTTAGAACATCAATAACCAAGGAAGTCTTAAAAGCAGCAAGAGGAAAGAGACATTATGTACGGAGGGTCAGATATAAGAATTATAATAGAATTCTTTTTAGTATCTATAAAAGCATGTAGACAATGGATTGAAACATCAAATGAAAAAAAAATTTAAAAACCTGTCTAACTAGAATTCTATATCCAGTAAAAAGTCTTTGAAAAATTAAGGGAAAGGAAAGATCTTTTAAAAGGAAAAGTTGAGAGAATTCAGTATCAGGGGATCTATGGTATAAGAAAGAGAAGTGAAAGAAATGGAATTAGTTGAAAATTGGGATCTCCATTAAAAAATGAGAAGTGTCAGACTATTTAAAGCAAAATCAGTAGCAGTGTATTGTGGGGTTTACAATATGTAGAAGAAAAATTGACCACAGCAATAACATAGAAGATGGGAAGAGGAAGTACTCTGTTGTAAGATTTTTATACATTAGGTAGCACTCCATTATTCAAAGGTAGACAGTGATAATTTAGAAATGAATATTATAACCCCAAGAATAATTGCTAAAAAATATAAAAGGGTATAGTTAAGAAGACAATAGTGGATAAAACATGGAATCACCATGAGTGTTCATTCCAAAAGATAGCAGAAAAAGAGTAAAAGAAAACAAAGAAACAACTGAAAAATAGAAATTGAATATCTAAATGGTAGATTTAAATTCAACTGTATAAAAGATTACATTAAATTTAATTGTTTAAATGCTCCAATTGGAAGGTAGAAATTGTTAGATTGGACAAAAAAGCAAACTCAATTATATTAACATCAGATAAGGTTTATTTCAAGAACTATTATCTGGAATAAGATAGTGTATTTTATGATTAACAAATTAATTAAGGGGGCATAACAATTATAAATGTGTCTGTCTCTATTATAGAGCTTCAAAATACACAAGGGAGATAGCTGAGAGAGCTCAAAGAGAAATGAACATATCCACTATTATAGTTGGAGATTTTAACACATTTACTTCACTAACTGGTGGACTACAACTAGATAGAAAATCTTTAAAAATATAGGCGATTGAACAACACTATCAACCAACTGGTATAATTGACATTTGTAGGACTTCTACCCAATGGCAGAATACACTCTTTCCAAGTGTATGCGGAACAATCACTATGACCACATTGAGCACTATTAAACAAATCTCAATATTTATAAAATAGTCTACATCATACAAAGTATGATGCCCACAAAGAATTAAAGATTACAGCAGAAAGATACCTGTAAGTTGCCCTTGAGAACTGAAGATTAAACAACATACTAATAATTGATGAAATCCTGAAGTTTTATATTATTGGCCAGGGAATCTTTTTTTTCCCCCTTTTCAAATTTTTAAATTCCTATTTTGTTAACATACAGTGCAATATTGGTTTTAGGAGTAGAATTCAGTGATTCTTCACTTACAACACCCAGTGCTCATCATATCAGGTNACAAATCTCAATATTTAGAAAATAGTCTACATCATACAAAGTATGTTCTCTGCCCACAAAGAATTAAAGTAAAGATTATAGCAGAAAGATACCTGTAAGTTGCCCTTGAGAACTGAAGATTAAACAACATACTAATAATTGATGAAATCCTGAAGTTTTATATTATTGGCCAGGGAATCTTTTTTTTCCCCCTTTTCAAATTTTTAAATTCTATTTTGTTAACATACAGTGCAATATTGGTTTTAGGAGTAGAATTCAGTGATTCTTCACTTACAACACCCAGGGCTCATCATATCAGGTACCCTCCTTAATGCCTATCATGCATCTAGCCCACCCTTAACCCACCTCCCCCAATCACCCCTCAGTTTGTTCTCTGTTTCTAAGATGGTTTGTTTCTCTATCTTCCCCCCGCCATATTTTTATCTGTCTTGTTTCTTAAATTCCGTATATGAGTGAAATCGTATGATAATTGTCTTTCTCTGACTGCTTCTTTCACTTAACATAATACACTCTAGCTCCATCCACGTCGTTGCAAATGGCCAGATTTCATTTTTGATGGCTGAGTAATATTTCATTCTCTNTTTTATCTGTTTTGTTTCTTAAATTCCATATATGAGTGAAATCGTATGATAATTGTCTTTCTCTGACTGCTTCTTTCACTTAACATAATATACTCTAGCTCCATCCACGTCGTTGCAAATGGCCAGATTTCATTTTTGATGGCTGAGTAATATTTCATTCTCTCTCTGTATATATATATACATATATATACCACATCTTCTTTATCCATTCATCAATTGATAGACATTTGGGCTCGCTCCATAATGTGGCTATTGTTGATAATGCTGCTATAAACATCGGGGTGCATGTACCCCTTCAGATCTGTATTTTTGAATCCTNGTATATATATATATATACCACATCTTCTTTATCCATTCATCAATTGATAGACATTTGGGCTCGCTCCATAATTTGGCTATTGTTGATAATGCTGCTATAAACATCGGGGTGCATGTACCCCTTCAGATCTGTATTTTTGAATCCTTTGGGTAAATACTTAAGTAGTGAAGTTGCTGGATCATANTGGGTAAATACTTAAGTAGTGCAGTTGCTGGATCATAGGGTAGGTAGTTCTATTTTTAACTTTTTGAGGAACCTTCATACTGTTCTCCAGAGTGGCTGGACCAGTTTTCATTCCCACCAACAGTGCAAGAGGGTTCCCCTTTCTCTGCCACCTCGCCAACACCTGTTGTTTCTTGTATTGTTAATTTTAGCAATTCTGACAGGTGTAAGGTGGTATCTCATTGTGATTTTGATTTGTATCTTGGCCAGGGAATCTTTAATTTTTTCCTTACAACTAAAAGAATCAAGTTAGAAAATATTGAAGCAAACTACCTCTGAACACACATTGTAAGTTGTAGAGTTCATAATATCTGGAAAGAATTGTGGAATTTGAAGAATGTGAGGAAAATAAGAAAATGAAAGGATATTACTTAAAGTGGGTATTATCTCCCCAGAGCTCGATATAGGCCTTCCTCTGTCAGAGAAAGAGCTTCCCTGTGCAGGAGGAATGATAGTTCTGGGCTATAAAGACTTTCTCCACCTGCAAGGCACCCATCTGATATTAACTATTAAGTAAAAATTGCTCTTGTCCTTTTCAGGGGTAAACTCTAGCTACACTGGCCTCCTTGCTGTTACTCAAATAAGCTGCACAGATTCTTGCCTAAGGCCTTGCACTGGCTGTGCCCTCTGTCCAGAACATTTCCCTTCCCTCATACATTTGCAAGGTTCATTCCCTTGCCACCATAAGTCTTTGCTCAAATGACAACTTCCCAGTGAAACCTCCTCTGAGCCATAACCTATTGCCTTCCCTGATTGATTTTTCTACCTAGCACACCGCCCCCCAGCTAAGTTTTTCTATTTAGCCCTTACTAAATTTTCTACCCGCACAAAAAGATTAACCCCAGAAGGGCAAGAATTGTGCCTGATTTGTTCACACTATATCCCTACTATGTAGAATGATGCCTGGCACATAGTAGGCCAAGCTGCCTTTGCACACACTATTCCTGCCATCTGGAAGTCTCCTTCTTACCATTCAGGTTTCAGGTTAAATACCACCTCCTCAGAGAGGTCTTCCCTGGCCACTCTATTTAAAGTACCCCTATTTCATCCGACTTTTTTTCTCCCAATAATACACTTTTACATTTTTTTCACATGTTTATGCATTTCCAAAATTATCTTACTATTTCTTTACTTCTCTATTGTCAATTTCTTGCTGCTGTAATGTAGAGGTCAGAGTACTTCTCTACCTTGTTCATGGCTGATCCCCAAACTAAAATGGAACACGCCTGCTACATAGCAGCTACTCAATAAATATTTGACGAATGAATGGGCTTGAGTCTTTTGTGCTTTTCATTACTTTTGCTATGATGCTTGTACTAACCAACCTCTAAATCTTACTTTATGACTTTTTGCTCTGAGTAATCAGACCTGTAATTTCTACATCAAACATAGCTTCATATGGTAACCCAGTGTAAAACACTTCAGTCTTAACATAAACAACAACAATAACAAAATTCTAATTTGATAATTTTATCCAACTACCATGGGGCTAATAAAGGTAAGTTTCTCTTGTTCAACCTCCTGCTGTTTCATCCACAGACATCCTATTTCTGTGTCTTTTACCCTTCTGAGCTGAATATACTCAGCAGCAAAAGTAAAATCCTTTAATCTTTCATTTTGGGGCCCATGTTTGAAATGGATTAAAGAGTCAAACAAAATTAGTTTCCAAACCTTCAATTTTCCAGGCCCACAGGCCTTCTTCTCACTCAGAAGTGAGGGTGGCTTTGAGCCATCTGTTACTTTGTGTGAAACATTTCTCTCAGCTGTCATTGCTGATTGTTCCATTTCTTTTTTTATATAAGGAGAAAAAGAAAGAAAAGAAGAGAAAAGAAAAGGAAAGAGAAAAGAAAAAGAAAGAAAAAAGGAAAGGAAAGGAAAGGAAAGAGCCAAACACACAAACACACACAAAACTCACCCTCTCCTGGCCACCCGCATGCACAGCTTTGTTTACTGGTCCTCTAGTTTCCTTGGAAGACCCTGCCAAGAAGAAGCTCCGTTTAGCTGACAACAGCCATTTCTCATTAAACCCCCAATTTAAGCAAGAGCCAGAGTGGAAAATTGCAAAACAGGAAGCTTGCAAATTGCATTAAAGCAATGCTACTAGACATGTGAGTAAAAGACCCTTTATGATGCTGGTTCTTGGGATGAGACCTAGAATTCTATAGGGGGAATTTAGGGCTTTGTGTGTAGGACTCCTTTGGGAACTGGCTCCTCTTCACAGAGTTACATAGGTCCTGAAGATGTATGTACCTACTGGAGGTAACTCAGGTTGTTTTGAGAGGTAGAAATGCTGAGTATGACCATGTGTCCTGATCTGTCAGCAGGGACAGTCTTCTATTATGCCTATTGTCCCAAGGTAATTATTAACAGCACCTCTTTTCTCTCTCAAAAGTATCCCTGTTTAAATAATCGATCATAATGTCATCCTAACTAAAGATCAGTGTGGTTGATGAAGCAATAAAAGACTCTTGTTCTCATCTGTGGAGTATTACAGACGTGTTTGAATGGCAAAGAGAAATCTTGCCAAGTTTCAATGGTGTGCAACCAGGCACATCTACTGATTGAACTTAGGCTGGCTGAGATCTTGGACAACCCATTTCAGACTACTTGAATCCAGACTTCCCAGATTTGGTGTCTCAAAAACTGAAACCAATCCCAGAGAAGCATTACAATTTGCCTCATGAGCCACCCAGAAAATTAAACTTAGACTCTGTTGTTTGGTTACTTTCTCCTCTTGGATCTTTATTGAGCCCTATGCTGTCCAACGTGGTGGCCCCTAGCTGGGAGATGGCTGCTGAGGGCTTGAAATGGTCTGGTTCAAGCTGGAATGGTTCTAAGTATGAAATGCATAGTAGAATTTGGGTACTTAGTACAAAAAAGGTAAAATATCTCATTAATAATTTTGATATTGATTAGATATTAAAATATTGATATTTTAGGCAAATTAGATTACATAAAATATATTATTAACATTAATTTCACCTGTTTCATTTTTACTTTTGTAATATAGCTACTAGAAAATTTAAAATTACCTGCGTGGCTTATTTTTCTAAAAGACAACACTGATCTAGCTCTTTTAATTTCTACACAGGGAGAACCACTGAACTGGAACTAAGAAAAAGATTCAGCCTACTTCAGACTGCTATTTGGCCGTCTTTGTTTTCCTTGCATCAAGTATTTACTAACACTTCCCGTCTTAAGTGAGATGACAAATATTAATTATCGACCACAGGTAGGAACTCAATCCAGGTTAATGCAGTTCTTCTTTCCTAGAGCAAATGATTTAATCTCTCAAACAATCATAGTTTTTGCTGCTTAAAGCACACCCTTCCTATATAATCAGTAAGGAAAAAGCTGCTTAATATGAATTCATCTTGTCAATCATTCATTCATACTCCCTTACTTCAGTGTCTATTACTAGCAACATTTTTTATTTATACCTTATATTTATATATATTTGCACCTATATTTAAATGGATGGAATGTGAAATACACATATGTGCTCTTAGTAAAAGTTGCTGAAATTATCAAGTTGGCCAAACTGTGAGTGTGAAATATAATTCATAGTCAGTGAGTTAGGTGAAATTTACTGAACTGGAGAGCATAAATAAGATGTAAGTTTTATTTCAGGAAGAGAATGATGAATTTCAGGAGAAATGGGAAATCTTTTCAATACGTACCCAATAAAACAGGACCTATATTACCAGGTCTGATTAAGCAGGTTATTGTCAACAGGTTAAAGATTATGGATTATATTCTAATTGAAATAGAAAACCAATTTACTTTAAGAAAGGTCCAACTTATTTAAGGAGATCACTCTGGCTAATATATGGATAATGAAAAAAACATTTAATAATGAAAGTGGGGAGGTTGGCTAGAGGGCTCTTGTGATAGTCCAGGCAGGAGATGATGGCAGCTTGGAATATACACTACAATAAAAATAATTTAGGGGGAAAAGTATGAAAAAGAAAGAAAATCCCGTAATTGTAGCACCCACACAGAGTCAAAGATAACACTGAATAATATTTCTTCGTAGTAATTTTTCTACACACAAGGTTTGGCTTCGTTGCATTTATACTTTATATGTAATTCAGAACAGAGCTTTTAAAACTTAATTTTATAGGAATTTTTCATGTTATAAAATGCTTTATAAATATAACCTTTCATATCTGCATACTATTTTGTCAACAGCTAATTTTGGCTACGTAACTATCTCCTACTAGTGGTTATTTTAGATTGCATAAAACATTCTGCTATTTTAGGTTACATTAAGTTTTTATTAACACGTTCTCACTTTTGAATGCCAAAAGTGTAATTACTAGTCTATAGGTGATGAATGTGGAATGATTAAATGTTACAAAGTAATTGGGGCACCCGGGTGGCACAGCGGTTAAGCGTCTGCCTTCGGCTCAGGGCGTGATCCCGGTGTTATGGGATCNGTCTATAGGTGATGAATGTGGAATGATTAAATGTTACAAAGTAATAAAATCAAAGTTAATACATTTTACTTTTGTTACCAATGAAAATGGTAAAGTTTGTAGTTTTGTCTGAGATATAGCTGGTGTCGATTTAATGATACTAGCTATACAGATGAAAAATTAAACTTCTATGGATTCTGCATATTTAAAATCTGAATTAAGAGCCAATACCACTTGAACGAANAAAAAAAAAATGTTACAAAGTAATAAAATCAAAGTTAATACATTTTACTTTTGTTACCAATGAAAATGGTAAAGTTTGTAGTTTTGTCTGAGATATAGCTGGTGTCGATTTAATGATACTAGCTATACAGATGAAAAATTAAACTTCTATGGATTCTGCATATTTAAAATCTGAATTAAGAGCCAATACCACTTGAACGAAGTTTCAGGACATTATTTGACTTTGCACTGGGAGCACTAGATTCAAACACTGCGAAATAAAATCTTAACACAGAGGCATCTGGGTGGCTCCATTGGTTAAACATTGACTCTTGATTTTGGCTCAGGTCATGAACTCAGGGTCATGAGTTCAAGCCCCAAGTCGGGGCTTTGGGATCTGCACTCATTAAGGACTGTGCTTGAAATTCTCTCTCCCTCTTCCTTTGCCCTGCCCCCGCTAGTGCTCTCCTCCTCCTCTCCAAAATAGATCTTTAAAATCTTAACACGAAGACGNCGACTCTTGATTTTGGCTCAGGTCATGAACTCAGGGTCATGAGTTCAAGCCCCAAGTCGGGCTTTGGGATCTGCACTCATTAAGGACTGTGCTTGAAATTCTCTCTCCCTCTTCCTTTGCCCTGCCCCCGCTAGTGCTCTCCTCCTCCTCTCCAAAATAGATCTTTAAAATCTTAACACGAAGACGGAGAAGGTTTCTCCTTTTACCTCTTATACTTTTTCCTTTTTTTCGTTCTTTTACTTTAAGAGGAATTGTTAGTAAACACCAAACAACTCGCAAAACTCAGGTGTCTTGTTTTTCTGTTGTAGTTTCATCTTTAGCATCTGTTCATATTCAGTGTGTTCTGACATTTTGCAGTTGACACGTGTCTGTGCCCATGACCGTAATGTTCTTCTGTCCAATGCAGAGGCTCCCTGGTTCTCTCACAGCAAGGTATTTAAAAGAGCTGTTAAATTTGAAGATGACTTTCTTTCTCCTATTTAAAAGATGAATGATTCAAAATTGCTTACCATTTCTACCATGACAAGTGGCTGATAGTAAGCAAGCTAACTGGTATTAAAAAAACATGAACACATTTATTTTAATGACGAATGAAAAATTAATTGCTTTTGGGGGAAGTATAAGCAGTAGAGATAAAATTTGAAAAAAGATGCTTGAAAANTTGACACGTGTCTGTGCCCATGACCGTAATGTTCTTCTGTCCAATGCAGAGGCTCCCTGGTTCTCTCACAGCAAGGTATTTAAAAGAGCTGTTAAATTTGAAGATGACTTTCTTTCTCCTATTTAAAAGATGAATGATTCAAAATTGCTTACCATTTCTACCATGACAAGTGGCTGATAGTAAGCAAGCTAACTGGTATTAAAAAAACATGAACACATTTATTTTAATGACGAATGAAAAATTAATTGCTTTTGGGGGAAGTATAAGCAGTAGAGATAAAATTTGAAAAAAGATGCTTGAAAATGCTCCCTAGTTACATGATCTTGATGCCAAAAACAGTATAGACAACCTATTTTTAAAAAAATTGATCTGCACTATTATAGAAACTGAAGACAATTTTCTAATCTTTTAAAAAATCTTTTAGACTGGGAGCACTGGTGGATTTTCAAACCCCTGTTTTAACAAAAAGTGTAGCACCTTTCAATTTGTGGCAAAAATGGACTGATATCAGGGAAGGGCAATGCCAACAACCCATGCTGGTAACAAGGGACTCTGGAGACCCAGAGAATTATTGCCATTCATTGGGTCCTAGAATTGTCCCTCCTCCCTAGTGGTCATCCTAATCATCCAGCCCATTTTTAAATGTGAGATTATAAGAAAAGTGTGTAAAATTCAGGGTGGCCAGCAACTATTTTATGCCAAACAGAACTTTAGTTAATAAATAAAAATCAAATGTCTACCTCCATTTGCATTTGAAAAACTAAATCCCCTTTAGCTGTCATTGTCTATTTGTAAATCTGTTACTGATTCTACTCTGATGTGAGAATTGATATGAAGTCCTTTTTATGAACTATAATTCTTTCAAATTCAGTCCCCAAAGCAGCAAGAGTGCTCAACTCCAGTGATATCAATTTTCATATTCAATTAATATTGGTATTCTTCTAAATAACTTTTATTTGGCTGTTTCTCCTTTTCATTTCTCCTTTCTCCTTTTTCTTAAATGACACTGAATAAAAAAAATTAATCTCTGCATAAGCAAAGTTGGTGTTTATCTTTCTGTCTGAGCATTGTCTTTCAACATTAGCTATAAATTGCTTTAGTCTTTTCAAGGAAAAAATGCTTATTTTTCTGTAATATTTTTTGGACGCATTTAAACAAGGACTGCTGGAATATTAGTGCTTTGATCCCAATGTGCTTCACTTGGATGAGTGGGCATCTATTTCTCCTGTTTTTATATTACAGATGAAAAAGCAGAAGTACCCTAGTGGTGAAGGGTTTACCCAAGCTTCACAATGAATGGATAGCAGATTTCTCAAACGGAATCCAGTTGCTGTGTTATTTAGACTATCCTGATATATAATATAATACCTTTCACAGGATTTGTGATATATTGTTTTATTTAATTGCTTTTAAAATTTGATTTCTCTATGGAGGATGGACTCTTGGTTTAGAGCATAAGCTTAACAAAAGTCAGTAATGAATGGCTGTTGTCTATTATAAAACAGCCTTTTTGATAACATCGATTCAAGGTGTGACAAATATTATAATAAAGATTATGCTATTTACAGTCATTTATTATAGTTAGGAAGTCCTGACATCAAATTTGACTTATATGGATTTTATTGAGCAGGAGGGAGTTGGTTTAATTGGAAAAGTTTCTATTTTAAGGGGCACCTGGGTGACTCAGTCGGTTAAGCATCCAACTCTTGAGTTTTGGCTGAGGTCATGATCTCAGGGTCATGAGATCGAGCCCTGCGTTGGGCTCCATGCTGAGCATGGAACCTGCTTAAGAGTCTCTCTCGCTTCCTCTCCCTCTGCCTTTCCCCCCACCCCCGCCACACTCACACACATTCTTGTTCTCCCTAAAAAAAAAAAAAAAAAAAAAAAGAAGAGAAAGAAAAAGAAAAAGTTTCTATTTTAAAACACAAGAGTTTTCTATTCTCTGGTTTTGAACATGCAAGGCTTATTATCTGTTGCTCCTCTAATGTTTCCTGCATATACTTGAATTTATTAAATTTAGTATGACAAGAGCAGAGATTTCAAATTAGAAAGGTACAAGGATATCACAATTATTTGTGAGACATAATTGTAGCAGCTTTATATCAACCTATCCTTAGACATTATAATCTTCTACATTAAGTGATTTCATGTTTTTAAGGAAAGGCCCAATTCTTAAAGCTGTCTTAAAGGAATCAGAACAACACATTTGTATTAATAATAAGACCTTGACTTCATGAAAGTGTGTTAAGCTGTGTAGCTTCATCGCTCACTGAGTATATAGCACCGAGTACCTGTATTTCCATCAGGAGATATTTGTTCAACACCAATGTGCCTGGAAGTGTACTGGGTATTGTGCAATGGAGACGTGCGTGGGAGTGTGCACATTTTATCTGAGCATCAGTTTAAACTCATGAAGAAGGCTCATTGAAATGGCACCAAATAAATCAGAAACAGACTCAATCTAGTACAAAACTAGCTACGAAGTCTTCTCTGCTTCATATTTACTTTTCAAAGAGATATTTGTGTGTGTGTGTGAAATCAAAGGTCCTTCTTAATGTGAGCATCCTGCTACTCCAGCCTCCTTCCTTGACGCATCTTACTCCAAACCTATTTCCCCATTTTACTGTTTTCTCAGTCTTGTCACACTTCAATTTTTCATTCTCTAGTCACGATGTCCTTTTGGAATGGAATTCCTATGGCTCCTCCTTCTCCAGCTCTGCCTGGCAAATGTCTATTCATCCTACAACTCAACCTTCAGGTAAGCCATGAAAGCCTTTCTGAAACATTTTTACTCTCTCTGCCTGCAGGAGAATGTACCACTCCCTCTGTAGTCGTCTGCTAGGCCTGCCCTGACAAAAAGTACCACAGCCTTGGGGGCTTAAACAACTGTAACTGATTGTCTCACAAGTCTCGAGGCAGAAGTCCAGAATCAAGGTGTTGGCAGGATTGGCTCCTTCTGAGGTCTGTGAGGGATAGATCTGTCCCAGACCTCTCTCCTTGGTTCTTTTTCCCCCTGTCTCACCACGCTGCCTTCCCTCTACACGTATCTGTGTCCAAATTTTCCCTTCTTACAAGGTCACCAGTCATATTGGATTAGGGCCTATCCTAATGACTTCATTTTAATTTGATTACCTCTGTAAAGACTCTAACTTCAAATAAGATCACATTCTAAGATACTTGGCGTTAAGACTTCAACATAAACTTTGTAGGACACAATTCAACTTAAAATATCCTCTTTTATTCCTTTTCTCCTATTTGTGTTGTAATAATTCCTTGCATGAATGTATTTTTTTTCTACCTGACATCTCCCACAAAGTCATAAACCTTTACAGAGTGGAAACCACATTTGATTATTCTGTGTACCCCTGACCTAGTATAATTCCCAGCATGAGAGCCTGCTTACTAAAATGAACTGGTTGGTTTGCTGATGGGATGATAAATAAACAAAGACTCAAAATAATAGTAGTAAATAGTCTCCCCATTGAACTTATAAAAAGAACTGTAGAAATGAATGTCTGGAATTCCACATTTACCTTTCTTATAGGTCCATCTTTCTCACCAGTCTATGAATTCTTTGAGGACAGAAATCATGTTTTATTCTTGATTGTAATAGAAATCACTAATTAGTGGCTCATCTTACATCCAACCTACTTCTCCATTTAACGAGTAGAAACTAAACTTCTTTGGGGGAGGCAATGCATCTCAGGCTTCGTTGCAGGTAAGTGAGGCTATGTGTTGGAGTTTTGGCCGAGATATCAGTGGAAGTATAGATGGGACTTCCAGGAAAAGAGGAGCAGAGTAACTGGCCTATTTTTAAAAAGTTTTTTTTTCCCTTTTGCTGTTTCCCTTTTTCCTACCAGAATACAGGTGCAATGCTCAGAAGTGAAGACCATTCTGTGACAAGGGAAATAGCACAGAGTAAGAATGGCTAAGCAAAAGGATAGAAAATATCTGGGGGCTCCTGGGTGGCTCAGTCGTTAAGCGTCTGCCTTCGGCTCAGGGCGTGATCCCGGTGTTCTGGGATCGAGCCCCACATTCAGGCTACTCTGCTATGAGCCTGCTTCTTCCTCTCCCACTCACCCTGCTTGTGTTCCCTCTCTCACTGGCTGTCTCTCTCTCTCTCTCTCTCTCTGTTAAATAAATAAATAAATAAATAAATAAATAAATAGATAAAATCTTTTTAAAAAAAGGATAGAAAATATATTTACTTTAACTCAATCTTGAAAGAGTTTTCTTAGTATAAGATTCTAAATTAACATTTATATTCTCTGGGTGCCTGGGTGGCACAGCGGTTAAGCGTCTGCCTTCGGCTCAGGGCGTGATCCCGGCGTTATGGGATCGAGCCCCACATCAGGCTCTTCTGCTATGAGCCTGCTTCTTCCTCTCCCACTCCCCCTGCTTGTGTTCCCTCTCTCGCTGGCTGTCTCTATCTCTGTCAAATAAATAAATAAAATCTTTAAAAAAAAAATTTATATTCTCAGCTGGAACAGATGATTGTTGCGATTGTTGCTTTTGAGAAGTTAGCCATCACTCTAATTGCATTTACTTTAGTGCCTTCTTGCTGACTGCTTGCTTGCTTGCTTTTTTTTATCTCTTTGTCTCCGGTGTTTTGCTTCACTATGATATGTTTAGATATAAACATTTCTCTTGTTGGGGCCCCTGGGTGGCTCAATCAATTAAGTGTCTAACTCTTGATTTCGGCTCAGGTCATGATCTCGGGGTCCTGGGATTGAGCTGCACGTCAGGCTCCCTGTTCAGTGTGGAGTCAGCTTGACCCTCTCCCTCTCCTCCTCCCCCTGTGTGCTTTCTCTCTCTCTCAAATAAATAAATACATAAATAAAATCTTTTAAAAAAAACAACAAAAATCATTTCTCTTATTTACCATACTTGTGACTCATTGTTCTTCTTGAAAATGGGTATTAAAGTCTCTCAGCAATTAGAGAAAATTCTCAGCCATTGTCTCTTCAAGTACTGCTTTTTTCCCATTATCTTGATTATTGCCCTCTGAAACTTTAATTAATGTATGTCAGACATCCCTACTGTATCCTCTCTGTCTTTAACCTCTCTTTCATATTGCCGGTCTCTTCATCTCACTGGGCTGTATTCTGTATAGCTTCTTTAGTTATATCTTCTAATTGACTACTTCTTTATCTGTGCCTGTCTCATCTGCTGTTTATATTGCCTTATTAATTTCAATCTGTATATTTATGACTTCCAGATTCTTTAAGTTTTCTAGTAATTCTTTTGCAAATATATTTAGTTTTCTTTTAAAATTTCTTATTCTTGTTCATATCCTCAAACTTTGTTCTGTTTCTCAGAACATTAAATACAGTTGTTTCTTTTTTATATTTAGTGTGTGATAATTCCAATATATGATGTCTTTGCAAGTCTGAGTCTCCTGTTCATTGGTTCTGCTGGTTTTCACTCAGTGTCTTGGTTCCTGTGTGTATTGTGAACTTTGACTGTAGGCTGATCATTTTTCTTATAACATTATCAGTGGGAATTCTTGAAAGCCTGGGTTGAAATTCCTCTAAGAGGATTTGGATTTGTTTTACTTGAATAATATGCTTAGAGGCACCACTAACCTGCATCCAGGTTGACCCTGAATAATGCAGCAGTTAGGGAAGCTGACCTCCTGGCATGGTTGAAAATCTGTGTAGATTTTTTGAATCCCCCCGAACTTGACTACTAATGTCCTACTGCTGACTGGAAATCTTACTGGTAATACACACAGTTGATTAACACATATTTTGTATGTTATATGTACTGTATGCTGTATTCTTGCAATGAAGTAAGCTAGAGAAAATAAAATATTACTAAGAAAATTATAAGGAAGAGAAAATACATTTACAGTCCTATATGTATGTTTATTGAAAAAAATCTGTGTGTAAGTGGATCCACACAACCTGGGTTGTTTAAGGATAAACTATATATTTTCCACTTGATATTTTTTAAAACACAAAGATACCATGAACTAGATTTCAATCCCACATGAAGTCAGTCTTGTGGCTTTAAACTCTCAGGAGAGATTACCCTCATCTCTTAACCATCACCCAGAGTTAGCCAGGTGAATTGTCCCTTCTGGGGACACTGTCATACTGAAGTTATAGTGCTTTGGATGCCAGCTTTATGTTGGGTATTTTCTATTAGCTTTACCTCCTTATGAACATTAATTTTACTTCCTGACTCCTACATCTCATCAAACAGAAGCTCAAATTTTCCAGGGTTCAGTAGAAAAAAACTCAGAGAGAAAGATGAGTTTGATGCTCTCTTGCTCCACAGAGTCCATGCTTTCACTTTGTCTTTTGAGCCTTGAGTAGTCCTTCTTTATATACTAGTTAATAAATCCTGTATTTTCTGCAGCATTGTGGTTGTTTCAAGTAGGGCATCATTCAAGGTTACCTATCTCACATACTACCAGAAATAATTGTTTACATTGGTGAAAAATTTGAAAATAAGCACATTATCAAACATTAAAAAATTGGAGATATGGGGGTGCCTGGGTGGCTCAGTCGGTTGAGCATCTGCCTTTGGCTCAAGTCATGATCCCAGCATCCTGAGATCAAGCCCTGCATCGGGCTCCCTGTGAGGTGGGGAGCCTGTTTCTCCCTCTCCCTCTGCCACTCCCCCTGCATGTTCTCTCTCTCTCAAATAAAAGAATAAAATATTTTTAAAAACTTGGAAGTATGTATACACCATAAATGTCATGAAACCACTAAATGGAATGTTGTAGATATGCACATACTGATGTAGTAATATCTCTAATACATACTTTAAATTTTACAAAAAGCTAGTGCACAACAGTACACATAACAGGATTCTGATCATGTAGAAAGTAGGAAATATATATGTGTTTGCAAGGAAATAGTTTTATTTAAATGCACAGAAAAAAGATGCAGGTGTTTACATGCAAAAACAAAAGGAATGTTTTGTACGGTTTCTTTCTACTTTAAAAAAATGAGAATATATTCTTTCACTACTTTGGTTCATTTAAAAATAAATACAAGTTTAAAGGATTAAATGAGAAGTCATCTCAAGCACTTAGTACAGTACCTGACACATCATAAGAACTTAATAAATTTTCATTTATATTATTATTTCCATTTAGAAGTGAAGATTATTGTTGGGCTATAGCAGGATATAATGGCGATTTGTGATGTACTACAAATCAGTAGCAGACCTTGAGTTTGAAACTTAATTTTTTGATTAAAAGTACTGATCTTCTCCCAAACTATAGGTTATAGCTCACCTACCTCACTTGCTACTTTCAGATATGAATAAGTATTATCCCAAAAAATGAGTTTAAAAATGTGGTCTGTGATCAAATGAGTTTTAAAGCTGCTAGGTTATACAAAGTACAGTAGTTTTATTTCCCTGTTTTGTTCTTAACAGGAGGAGTTGTCAGAGCTGTAAAATTCTGTTATGCATTTTGAGTCTCTAAAAGGGAAATCTTGTGTGACATATTCCCCAAACTTACTGAATTCCAGAATCCCTTCTCTGAAGCATCTGTAGGGATTTCTTTTCCCTGTAATGCCTTTTAGGAAATACTTCACTAGACCATAATACAGGTTACAATATCACAATATCCATTTACTGGCTCTGAACAAATGGTGAGTTCTTACAGCCAGGTTGTCATGATGCTTAATGGACAGGGCATTCTCTTTTATCTAATTTGTCTAGAACACACTCCAAGTATAAACACTGATTTGTTTTGTAAGTGAAGGCAAGAGACCTTCCCTGTCCATGCCTCATGTTTCTTTGGATTAGCATTGACTTATGGGTGTGACTATGACGCATCTAGAGCTGTTTCTTGGCAAAATGACTTAAAGCCAAACAACAAAGGGCAGGCATGGAAGATCAGAGAGAACAAGACCCCTGATGTCCTTATTTCTTCTGTTACCACGCACCCAAGCACCCTGCTAATTGGAAAAAATAAACTGTCATCTGTAAGTGGATGAAAAAGTCTTTACTGTACATGCTTGGACTGCACAAAGGAAAACTCGATGAAGCCAGAAGATATCAAAACAAAATATGAAATCGTTTAGCCGTAAGCTATAAATAATGAGTGTATACACGCTAAATATCTCCTTCCTTCACTTTTTACATCTGCTAATTGCACTACATTTGCAGAGAGCTATTGTTTGGTGTTCTTCGTCCCTTTGAAAATATGCTGTTCCAATTTGTAAGTTTGTTCACACAGCACCAACTAACCAAAGGGCAGGTGTGGAAAAGAAGAGGAGACAGAACAAGACCCCTGATGTCCTTGTTCTTGCTGATGGTTAGCACCTTCAGATACAGCCATCCCAAGAGCACAAACATTTGAAGAAAGACAAATTACAAGCTGGAGATGTACAATGTGATTTAGCAGGAAAAGAATTGCTTCCATTTGTAATATCAGGGGGGTTAGCATAGTTTTGCTTGTATGGTACGTTAACGAGGCTTGTCTTAGTTTATTCCAGATTGTGGAAGCAGGGAGTCCTTACCTCCAAGAGCAGTCTTTAAAGCAGAAAACCCTCTCCTCCTTCTAGAAGGAAGAATCTCTTTGGTGATATCAAAAGGACTTCCTTTCTCTAATCCATAGAGAAATTGAATTGAATAGGAACTTGTCCACTGCCTGGAATTAAACTGTGACTTTTTTTCTTCTCAATTATGAAAAAAGCAAAAAATCGATGATGTAGATTTCTTAATTCTTCAAGCATGAAAGTGCTAACTAAATTCAGTATTTCCCGACCCTTGCCTCTGAGTGGGTGTGATGTATCGAGGGCACCGAGGAGAAGGAGGTATATGGGTTACTGTCCACATCTAGAAAATTCTCACTTCTGAGAAAGCTGAATTTGATCATTCAATCAATAACAAGGAACAGAGCCTGGAATATGTCTTGTACTATCCTACATTTGTGAAAATTTTTCATCTGTGCTCTCTTGCTCTCCGTGAAAGTGACAGTGAAAAATGGCTGTCCATTAACACAAAAGCAAAATGTAATGCAGTAATGATGCTTGAAGCTTCCTGCAATGCTGGAATTTTTAGAAATCATTAATAATAAATTACCAGCAATGCCAAGAGAAGCTGATAGCGCTTCTCTTTGGTAGGTAAAACTCTCTGTTATAAAATAATAATACACTGGGTTGTATGTCACAACCTTCAGCAATTTTCTTAAAGTTATTTTACTTTAACACCAGAGTTACCAGCATTGAATTCATTTTACAGATGGGAAAGCTAAGACTATTCTATCAAATGATTGTTCAGGATGAATTGGAATATTTCAACTGACATCATCAGCTTAGTTCCAGATTTAAATTAAGGCCTCTGACATATTTGTTAATATGACAGGCAAAAGTAGAAGTCATTGGTTCATGAATTGCGGTTGGAGTGGAAATGAGGTTCCATAAATCACAAACTCTGGGTCATTTATTTCATCCATCAAATTCAAGAATAAGCAACAACATGATAAATTATTAAAAGGTAGACTTGGCCCATTATTTCCCAATATGTGGCTGGGGGCCACAAGTGGAGTAAGCAAATGTTCTCTTAGAGGAAAGGAAATAAACACAAAACTCGAAATAAGAAAGCAAAACACTCAACTCCAACACCCTTATTTATCAGCTCATGAAATCCATACTCAGTTGTCAGTGTGTAGGAAGGGTCCAAAGCAAGGAACAAGTTCAGACACACTCTAAGAAGCTCTCCTCTTTTCCCTCAATTCCATTCAGCAATCATCCAAGAACCAGATGGCTTCCTCCAAATTACAGAGTCTAAAGGAATCCAAAATGGAAATAAAATGGCTTAAGTATATCCAAAGCCCAGAACCCCCAGAAAAGGACTTCATGTAGGAGAATTCTTCCCAGCACTATCATTTGAGACTTTCCATTTGTAATATGCCTCTGTTGGAATAAAGACTGGCTCAAGCTTTTGCTTCTTATCTCTGAAGAAAATTCATAAGAAGGTGAATTCTGAGATACAAGTCATGTGACTTTAACCCTTTTTGGATTTGTTCCCTTTATATGTAATAGGACGTGGGGAGGATTAAAGCCAGGATCCCAAATCACAGACCCTCCAGAGAACTCTGGACTACCAGGGTTTAAGCGCCTATATGCTTCAAAACTCTATGGTGCTTTTTGGTTGAGCCGCATTGGTAAAAGTGACTACTCTTCGACCTGGTTCCAGCCTACATGTATATAACCTTTTATTTTATAAATTCCTAAGACCATGAGCCACAAACAAATCAGAAATATAGAAAACCACATAAAATAATAAGTTCCTGAATATCTACCACCTTTCCCCCTTGGACAATTGGCTTATGTTCATAGGTTGTGAAACAACTGTAAATCATCTGTCTCCTAACCTCTTCATACAGTTACAAAGCTCAAGATTCTATTCCATGCAAGGAAGCAGATCTTCCCTCCAGCTTGACAACTGTTGAAACTGTAGGCAGGCTCAATAATAATGATTTAGGACAAAACCTTAAAATTTAAGCTGCCTTAAAGAAGAATACATAATTTAAACTTCATATAATCTATGAACCTTATTCCAGTCAAATATATAAGCAAACTTGTTATTAGACCCTAGTAGATAGAAATTCAATTTCTTCTTTTAAGTGAAGCCTCAAAAGAATTGAAGGATGTATGAGGAAGAAGTAGGGGGGAAAATATGTTGAAAAAAGGGCTTGATATGCACTCACAAAGTTACTGGTCAATGCCGAGAAAGAGAGAGAGAGAGAGAAAGCCGTGAATATACATTTCATTTTTTCTGAATGTGAATTAACTGTACAGGCTGTCATCTTCACTGTGTTCTTTCTCAGGGAAAGGATTTCAAAATAACTTGCCAACAAGATCTCAACTGCCTTGGAGCAAGGGAAATGGTATCTCCCATCCTGGAATTCTAACAGGAAATTGCCTTGAAAGAGTTGATCGGGCTCTCTTTCCCAGGACACCGGATTCATATCCTTGACAGATTTAATTTTCAACGAATGGGGAGCTCATTAAAGTTTCTCTGAAATTGCCCTGTATATTGAGAGCCAATTCTCCTAAACTTGGCTTGCTCATCCTTGTGCAGCATCTTTAAGAAAAGTGATTCTGCCACATTAAATGGTCTTTGACGACCAGAGCCAGGAAAGTTCTCTGACACATTTGGACTCTAACTGAGGTCAGGGTCCAATATCCTGCAAGCACTCCTGGGGATCGCAACAAAGTTTCCATCTTTTCTCTTGTTTGCATTACTTCCTGGGAAGGTTCAAATTAGGCAAACGTCAATATTTTGATGCAGTGACATGATAAATATTCACAGTTAGGACTTGCAATTGCATTTTTGAAATGTTAGACTGCAGGGGGGTAAGACAAGCAAATAAAACAAACTGAACACCACAAAGAAAAATCAATTAAGAGCCTTGAGGAGACATTCTACAGAATAATCTCTAACAGAAAAAGCCCTCAACCTCGAGATGTTCAAAACTGAATTTATGGTCTTCCCTCCAAAACCTGACCCTCTTCCTGATCCTTATCTTGAGGTTGGCATCCCTGTCAGACACATTTGCACAAGCAAGAATCCAAGAAGACATTCTTGATGTCTCCCTTGTTCTCAGTCACCATGTAGAATCCTTCACCAAGTCAGGTTGCTTATTAGCTCTTAAATGTCTCTTGAATCTGACTTCCCTCCATCTCCACTGTCTCCACCATCCTTGCTTATCTGAGGAATGCGGAGTTGTTTAGCCTCCTCTGTTGATTCTGACCCTCTACAATCCATTCTTATGCCACAGCTACAGTAACCTTTTTCCAAACTTAAATCCAATGACAATATAAACCTGCTTTAACACTCTTGACTGCTTTCCAGTTACTCTCTGGATAAAGTCCAAGATCCGTAACATGGCCTACAAAGTACTCAGTGTTCCAGCTTTGCCCACCTTGCCAGCTTGACATTGGGCTACTTTCCTTCATTTACTGTGCTTCAGTCACTCAGGCCTCCTTCCAGCTCTTCAAACTCACATGCTCCCTCCTACTGGGGGATCTCTGCAGGTGCCGTGATGCCCACTGTGTCAGCTCTTTGCCTCACGCTTCCACTCACCTCATTAACCCTTACACATCTTTTAGATCAGAAATCAAGTGTCCCTTTTTTAGGAAAGTCTTCTCAGTTCCCTCAGTTCAGGGCCTGTTCATTATTATAGAATTGTCTTCCTTTCCTGAAAAGCACTCAGCAAATGTGCAATTTTACATTCATTTCTGTGCTTATTCAATTACTATTTGTGTCCCTTACTCTGAAGCAAGTTCAATGCCACAGAGACTATGTCGAATTTTTCTCACTATTGTATTTTTTGTTCTATCAGTTTCAGTGAGAAACATGCTTAAAAGCTTCCACTTTTTGTGAATTTGCTTATTACTCCTTTAATTCTATCAGTTTTTCTTTATATATTCTGAACCTGCATTATTAAATACTACAAATTTAAGACTATTCGACTATTGTATCATCCTAGAGGATTGATCATTTTAGAACTTTTAAATGGTCCCTTTTTGCCATACAATTTACTTTGTTTGATACTGGTATCACCCATGCCAGCTTCCTTTTGGTAGGATTTGTAGAGTGTGTCTTCCCTTATTCTTTACTCTTACTCTTTCTGTATCCTTGTCTTTAAGGTGCTTCTCATGTAAGTAATATACTATTGGGTCTTATTATTTTTAATGCAGTCTGACAATATAAATTTTTAAAATTGTTTGCAATTGTTAATTATATTTGAACAAATATAATTACTGAAACACTTGGGTTTAAATTTACCATCTTACTATTTTTTTCCAAATTTATCCCACTTATTCTATGTTCCTTCCTGCCCGCCCCCCAACCTACTTTTGGGTTAATCAAGTAGGTTTCACTACTCCATTTTTTGGACATTTTGGTAGTTACAAAACCTTTTGCCATTTTTTCAGAGGCTACTTTAGAGATTTAACATGAATCTTGACTTTATTAAAGTATAATATATAACAGTATATTTTTATTAATTCTTGTACAATGAAAGATATTTAAACACTTTGACTTTACTCATCTTCATTCCAAATTTTATCCTATCATTGCCATTTATTTTAATTCTATATATATTTAACCCCCCCGACATTATTAGTATTGTTCCTATATAGTCAATATTTATTTAGATTTACCTACACATATATTTTTTCCTTACTATTTGTTCTTTCCTGTAATTTTTGCTGTCATTTAGCTTCACTTTTTTTCTGCCTGAAGACCTCTTTTGTGTATTTCCTTTAATGCAAGTATCGGTGATGAATTCTTCCAGAAAATATAGTGTTCAAGGTTCTGAATCCAGCTAAGTATTTGCAAAAAACAGAGTAGAAAGGGACTTGTTGAAAGTCTAGGAGAAAAAAATGGAAGGAGCTCCAGTAGATAAAAGTGAGTTACATGACATGTCAATTATTTTAAGTAGGCAAGACTACACTAAAATGTCTAGGGATGAATATTTGGATAATCAAAGTATAAATACAAGAAAAAGATTACAATAGAAGTATTAAAGGGTAAGGGTTGCTTTTAGGGAATTTGTTTGGAAGGGGTATTTTGCACCTTAGAACAGTACACCAATGTCTTCGGCTTCCATGATTTTTCTTAAGAATTCAGCAGTAAGTCCTGTTCTTTTGAAGGTAATATTTTTTTCCCTCTAACCACTTTTAACATTTTTATCTTTGTCTTTGGTTTTCAACAGCTTTATTATGGTAGTAGTTTACTTGTATCTATCCATCATGGAATTCACAAAGTTTCTTGTCCATATGGCTTAATGCCTTTCTTGGTTTTGGAAAAATCTCTTTAAATATTGCTTCTGCCCATTCTCTTTCTCCTCTTTTTGGCACTACAATTATACATTTATATATAATAATTTACAATGTCCCATATAGCTCTTTCCTTCTTTTCCTCTGTTTTGCATCCCTTCTTTTCTTTGTGGTTCAGTCTAGATATTTTCTACCAACCTATATTCTGGTTTATCATTTCTCTCCTCAGCTATGTTCAATGTGCTCCTAATTCCTTTATTAAATTGTGAATTTATTTTATTTTTCAGTTCTAGACTTTCCTTCTTCTTCTTTTTTATGGACTCACCTATAGATTTATAGTAACCTGCTGAAATTCTCCGTCTTGCCGTCAATCTGCTTCAGCATATTTAACAGAGTATTTAAAATGTGCATCTGACAACTCCAGCATCTGTAGGGCATCTGAATCTTCTACACATCTGTTTTTATCATTTTCAAATGTTGTTTTGATCGTCGGACTTTCTCCTGGTATACTAGAATTTTTTAAAATTCTGAATATGGGACATCATTGTATGAAAAATTATAGGGATGATTTGAGGCTCTGGGTGACATTATGTTTCTTAACAGGGGCTATCTCCTAGGTGGTTAAGCCAAGCAGATCACCTTAATCCCACCTCAGCTGTAGCTGCTTTTGGTTTTTGCGAGAGCCGGTCTGTACCTACTTTGCCTTTACTCCTTGACTGTTGCCCTTGACAGCGCCCAACTGAAAGCTGGGTGTTTCTCAGTGCCCCTCCTCCTCCTTAGCAGGCTGTGAACTCCAATTTTGTCCCATGAGATTGCTGAAAACTCTCTGTAGCAACTTACGATCTTGCCCATGCTTTCAGGAGAAAGTAGAGCTGTGTGCCCATCTGACCTCTTTGCATTTACCTTTGCTCTGGAATCTTGTCTACTAATGCCCTTGCTGCCTTGGCAGCTCTTGTATTTCTTCAAACAGATTTTTTATTTATTTTTTTTATCCAAGGTTCCCCAATTATTCCTTGTGGAAGGATCTAGTCTGATAGGAACTACTCTATCATAGCTGCAAAGAAATGTCTGTTGAAATGACTACTATTTATTGAGCATGGACTCAGAGGCCCTATCATTTTCTCACAGAACTCTGAAGTTTTCCTCTGTGGTACTCTTCACACTTTGTAACTAATTATCTTTGTGTATCTTTGTGTTTCTTTGTTTAACATCTGGCTCTCCCTTCTCAGTTGTGAGTCAGGAGGCATCACATCTGTTTTGTTCAACTTGGTAGCTAGCTCCTAATTAGCAACTCAGTAATTATTTTTAGTGAATGAGTGCAGACTTTGCGGCTAAGAATTTTATTTTATTTTATTTTTTTAAAGATTTATTTATTTATTAGAGAGAGAGAGGGAGGAGGAGGAGCAGAGGGAAAGGGAGAGAGAAACTCAAAAAGACTGCACTGAGCACGGAGCCCGACGTGGGGCTCGATCTCATGACCTGAGATCACGAACTGAGCCGAAACCAAAAGTCGGTAGCCCAACTGAATGTGCTGCCCAGGGGCCCATGGGCTAAGAATGTTATATACATTGTGTCATTTAATCCTCCCCATAAGCATTCAGGCAGGTATCCTTATCCCTATTTTAGAGAAGAGATAAAGGAAAATTAAACAATGGTGCCACCCCCGGTGTTACCATATATTGGATGTTCTGTAAAACTCCTCATCTTGGGCACTGAAATCATTAAGATTTTGCAACCTGTGAGTGCAGCCAGCTTTTTACTTTTTTAATATGCAGGCTTTTAAAGCATCCTCCAATTCCTCCTCTTTATTTTCCTTTTTCTCCTTCTTTGTATTTTGTATCTTGCTTTTTGGGGCCTTTAATGCTCATCAGCATCTCCTTAGCAGGTGAACTAGAAAAATAAAAGATGATGAAACTCACCACAGCTGGGCAAGGTGTCTGTGGTCCGGTATGCCAAGAGAAGAGCACATACTCCCCTCCCCTCATGCCTCAGGGGACAGGTTTGGGACCTGGCCTCATTAATTTAAAACATTTTTTTGAAGTTGTTTCATTTTATTTTATTTTATTAAAGTAGACTTTATTTAAGAGGAGTTTTAGGTCCATACAAAATTGAGCAGAAAATACAGATTTCCTACGTACCTCCAGCCGTACACACACACTCACACAGAGTGGTGCGTTTGTTATCTTCGATGAACCCATATTGGCTTATTCATTTTTATCCTACTGTCTGAAACCATCTGGGATTGTGTGTTTGCTCAATTTCAGCCATCTTCTGTGAAGAGTCCTCTTTTGACCTGCAGTTAAAATGTAAAAATCTCTGCTTCTTTGTGAGCATTTATTCTGTTCCTAACATGCTGCAGGAAAGTTCAGTTACCCCTGAACTTTGGCCCGTCTAGCACATTTCCGTGTTTGCATGCTCAAAACCAGGCAATTAACTCAAATACTTCATTCCTGAAGGAAATCAAGTATACTTTCTGAAAGTCATAAATGATCACATTGTCACTTTGAGTCTGAAACCTTCATGTGCTGTTCACACTCCCCGTGCTCTCCCATCCTGCCCACGAGACCAGGCTCTGGCTCAAATCTTACCACATTCACGAAGCCTGGCTTAACAGGCTCCATCCCACAATTTTTTTTTTCCTCCTTGTCACCATATCTGTATCAAACTGTCCTTGAGAAAGTCATTTACTCTCTCTGAGCTTCAGTTCCCTCACTTGAAAGCGTGGATCAAAACACTTCCAGACAAATTTGTAGATGAATTTAAATGTATCTTAATGTGTCCATGCTCAACACACAGCAGATGTGCAACAAACCCTGTACATCTTACCTGCCCTCCTTACCTGCCCGGGTGTAGAGTCTGGAGGGTCGGTGCATGGTGTGAGAGACAAGACGATAAAACTATATAAAACATAGAGAGCAGCAGAGAGCAATATCTCAGTGACATCAAGTCCTTTCTGGGTTTGTGAAGAAAGCAGGTTATGAAGTAGCTGAAGGGAAAGGAGGACTCGGGGACAGGGCGTACCCCTGTATGGGCACAAGGAAGCAGAGCATGACATGATAACCACACGCATATCTCAGTGGGGACTATGCTTTCAGCTCAGGAGTTTGAGGACATGGGTAGGATTTGCCCACATGAAGGAGAAGGGGAAGGATTTCTGACAAGGGGGCTGCGGAGGGATCTATAACTCTAGGCACAAAATGAAGAGATTCCAGGGCTTTCAGAGGACAATGGGTAAGAACCATTTGATAGCTGTGGGGGTCCTGGAAGGTCAGGAGGAGCCTGATAGAAAAGTACCTCGAATGGGTAAGAAGGATAGAATTTATCCTGCAATCACAGAGAAGCTATCTGGACACTTGTAGCTGGCATGTCACATGATGCCTGAGGCACTTGGGCGGTACAGAGGACAGTGGAAAGAGCCTGGAGACTGGGGAAAGGTACGAAGTTCTCAAAACAGTTCTGTATGAGCCGATAAGGCCTCACCTCAAGGGCACCAGTGGGAATGAAAAGGAAAGGGTTTATGTTCAAGCGCTGTCTTCTAAAACATTTCTGTGGCCTCCACTTCTTTTGGATTTTTTTCCCCGTCACCATTATATGACAGAGTACAGGTGTTTAAGTAAGCTTTTCACTTGATGAGCACTAAAAAAAAATCTATCTAAAAATAGAAGAAGACAATGAAATGGACTTGGTTCTAAGGACTTATTTTTAAAACATTTTAAGGGAATGAATTAGCAAACGCTCCTCTGCCACCATCATCAAAGAGAGATCCCTAATATATAATTAATTATAAATGACATAGCGTCAGAACTGGAACTGTTCCCCTCAGAAAGCAAAGAGGAGAACCATGACCACTTTTGTGATTTCTCTTCAAAGGTAGACAGGCTCGACACAGGCAGAAAGAAACAAACGCTCGTTAACATTAGTGGGTATATTGTTCCAAAATGGGCAAGCGAAGGTCATGGTGATGAGGAAATTAAGTGACCTGGTAAGAGCATTGGCTGTGGCTCTGTCAGGCCAGGAGGAGACAGAAATGGAGCTGGGAGCCCTGCAGGGTTCGCCCCTGCTCACAGAACCACAGCCCACTCCGCCCTCCCTGCCCTCGGCCTACAGGACCAAACACAGGCCTGTCAGTGAGCATCCAATTCATTGGAGCTCCTTGGAGGGGCCTGAGGAGGAACATGTTGGGGTGTATCAAGAGGCAGCAAAGGATCCAAAATGGAATCATCACTTTTGGAGAAAGGCAAACATTTCTGAGGGTCAGGGTTGGGTTACTGAGCTCAGAGACTTGGAAGGGGGCTCTCTGGCAAGTGGACTGGAAGGAAGAGGATCCCAGCAGGAGGACATGCAGCACAGCCATCAAGTGCTGAGACCCCTTCTGTGCCGAGTCCAAGGGCTCTCCTGCTGTCATCCCACCCAATTCTCCCCTCCATGGTGGATTTTAAGCCCTCTTTTATGTTTAAAAACTGGGAAGCTCAGTGGCCTGCTGAAGGTCATCCAAGACTCTATGTGGCTGAGCCTGGACTGAAATCCAGGTACACCTCCATCCGTGGATCTCCAGCTGCCCTGTTACGACAGTTACTGTGATGAAACCTAACAGGGGGAAGTGACTCTGTGCAGTGCCTGTGCTTTGTGTGTTGTTAGCCTCATTTGAGTTGTGTTTTCTGGCCCTTCCCTTGCGCAGCTGTCTCTCCCTGGCCCGTGCCTTCTCGGGAGAAGCTCTTATGTGTGGCTGGCAGGCCTTCAGAACTCCCTGCTTCTGTTGAGGAAAAATCTGAGTGAGGAATTCAGTCACACTTAGGACTCAGCCCTTTGACCTGCATGTGGAGAAGGAAGTCCAAATCTCTGCACCCTAGAGAGGGAAGAGGGCCAGCAGCTAAGTCAGTGTGACTTTCCAGCAAGGAATGTCCTTCAGTGAAGCCAGGGGCAGAATCTCTGCTCCCCTGCCGAAATGGCTTGCTTCACATAGAAAACCAAAGTCTCCCTTCCTGGCTAACTCCTACTAGGCTTGCAATAAGTCTCCAGAGAGGGGTTACCCCTCCAGAACACTGACCCCCTCTTCTGACTGGGCTCAGGGCCTCTCCCGGTGTCCCCCACCATACCACTGCGTCCCCCTGCCATGATGTTGCTGTTTATGTGACTTCTCCCCTGCTAAAACTGTGAGCTGCTTAAGGTCAAGGATCGGTCTTCCTCCTCTAAGAATCCCCAGTGCTATAAACCCTTAATAACTGTTGAGTAAATAAACAAATGAAGTTGGCAAGTCCAAGCCTTTGTGGGGAGTATAAGAGCAGAGTTCAGACCTGAAGTACAGAGAGGGTCAGACACTGCCCACCTCAGATTTCCAGAAACTTCTTCCCTCCTTCCTTTGTCCCTCAGAGGGTGATCGTTTCCCAGCCACTCCCAGCAATATCAGAAATACTTTGGAAGATCCACCTTCATCTAGGGAGTGGGATGATACAGAGGACCTCAGCTCTTGGCTTTGTGTCCATGCTTCATTCTAGGAGGGTGGGAGCAGAGGACCCAGGCCTGGTCTTCCCAGCAGGGAAGAGGAAAAGTGCAGCTTCACGTTCCCGCTTGATTATTTGTTTCAGGGAGTTATGGCTAAGGGTGCTCATGGTTGGGAAACAAGAATGAGAGGATACTTCTTTTCCATCCAGTAGTGTATCCATCAGTGTGACCTCCTTTAGTTAATGGCAGGTTTCAAAAGTACAGGTCAGAGGTAGCTGGGGAACCTGGCACAGCCTGGAGCAGACACAGCAGAGAGTGGGAAGGCAGAAGGTGGGAAGGCAGTTCATCTCCCTAAAGCGGTATGACAAGGCAAGTGGTAAATGAGCGTGCATGGGGCTGCTTGCCCAGCCTGACCATGCCCTGTTCAACTTTCTGCCAAATGTCTCCTCTGTGCCATCCCCTGGGGCTTGGAGGGACGCCAGCAGCTGCTGCAACCATGAAGGTGGGTTATTTGCCCATTCAGCTCCTCTCCTTTATGGATCCTCACCCTGCGGGGTACATAGCTGGCTCAGAGTGGGGTGGAGCCTCCTGCTCAGAGTTCCCGGGTACCCGGGGGGTGCTGCTGCCCACGGCTGCTCTTTCTCCCCTGTGTGCTCTCCCTGCTTACTCTTTAGTCGAGGATTCCCTACATAGCGTGTGGAGCAATATTGCAGAGAGGAGGTTGGTGGCCAGACAGACTCAAGGTTGCACTTAGGCAAATTACTTGTTCTGTCTGAGCTCTATTTTTCCCTCTCATCTATAAAATAAAGCTACAAAGCCCTACATTGCAGGTTGTCATGATGATTAAGCTCTGGTTCTCAACCCTGGCTGCACATCAGAATTCCTTGGGGAGCCCTAAAGTGCCAATGTCTGGGCTCCACCCAGATCAATGAAATCAGAGCCTTTGTAGGGTGGACACAGGCATCAGTATTTTATTTTATTTTTTATTTTTTCTTTCTCTTTTTTTAAGCAATATTTTTTATTATATTATGTTAGACGCCATACAGTACATCCCTAGTTTTTGATGTAAAGTTCCATGATTATTACTTGCGTATAACACCCAGTGCACCAGGCAATACGTGCCCGCCTTAATACCCATCACCAGCCTATCCCATTCCCCCACCCTCCCCGAAGCCCTCAGTTTGTTTCCCAGAGTCCATAGTCTCTCATGGTTCATTCCCCCTTCTGTTTACCCCCCTCTTTCTTCTTCCCTTTCTTCTCCTACCAATCTTCCTACTTCTTATGTTCCATAAATGAGTGAAACCATATGATAACTGTTGTTCTCTGCTTGACTTATTTTGCTTAGCATTATCTCCTCCAGTCCCGTCCATGTTGCAGGCATCAGTATTTTAAAGCTCGTATGTACACCAGGCTGTGATGGCAGAGTAGAGGTAATGTATATAGCGCGAATGACCTAATGCCTCTAGAATATAATATGCCATTAATAAATGATGCCAATATCACTGTTACTACTCTTTTATTTTTGCTGCCCTGAATCTTCCACGAAGAAAGGAATTCTGGTTCTGGGGAGGTCTGCTTATATCCAAATGTAAATAGCAGAGCACATACAAGTGATGATTGCTAGCCTCTGAGCTGCTCAGAGCAACCATGAGAGTGCCTTGAAACAGCCAGTCGGCTGTGAGGACTCCAGTTCTTTAAAATATGTGCATGTGCTCACTTACCTCCCCATGGCGTGACCTCTCCTCGGGCACGCTTTATCCAGCCTGGGTCTGTGCCAATGCAAACATTTCCGGTTGAAACCCAGTGCCCTTGTTTCCAGGTGTGTTGGTCTCCCGGGAGGCAGCTGTCAACTTTTGCATACCAAGTTACCTTTGCTCTGCTGTAACCAGATGAGTCATGGTTGGTCCCAGCAGGTCAATTCACAAACAGTCCTGGGCTATCCTGTCTGGTGGCTTAGGCTGTTGAGACAATGCCCTTGGTGCCTATGAAGGAGTCATAAAGTTGGGCTTGACACTCTTTAAAGTTATCTTTGTTTGCTGATTGTTTGGCTAGAGGGACTGGTGTTGAGTTACTCCCAGCTTCTTTAGGGCCCTGCGATGCTAAGCATGATGATAAGCATAACAAGCAGCCCTTCATTAGCTGAAGCAATGGGTCAAGCAGATTAGCTCACATAATTGACATGGACAACCCGCTAGGTCCACTTTGGATATCAGTTCCCTTCTTTTTCCCAATCTAAATATGTTCTGGGTGTTGTTTGCAGAAGGGCAGGCAAAGTTTAAGATTTCTACATATCCCATCCCTATCTCGGTGGTGGTAGGAGGTGGTAGCTTTGGTTTGAAGCCAAATATTTACATTTCTCTCAAATCTATCTATTACTTTGCTTCCAAAGCACCCAAGTCTGGGCCAGAATCATCAAGAGATGAGGCATCTATGCCTCCTAATAGGATCCCCACATTCCCTCCTGTCTCATGGAGCAGCCAGAATGATGCTTCTAATCTCAGATCGGATCATTTCACTCTCCTACTTGAAACCCATCGGTGATTTCCCCATCATTCTCAGGATCAACCCTCACCCTTTGACAAGCCTACACCAAAATCTGTCCACTGTCCACCTTGCCATCTCTTGTGGCCACAGGCGGGGGTGGGGGAGGGGGGATAACTCCTCTCAGCTCCAGGCTTCTTTTCCTTCCAGGTCATGGAGTCTTCTTCTTCCACGCTCTTGGAGCACTTTCTCAAGGGTAACTAACCCTAGAATCCTTCAGTTTTCAGTTTTACCTTTCCTTCATGAGGGAAGCCTTTTCTTCCTCCTTCCAGGATTTCCTGCCACATGGCTCCCTCACACTCAGAGTTTCTGATGCTAACATTTCTCAGGCTTTGTTGTTACTACCTGTCTAACCAGAATTTAAGTTCCACGAAGGAAGGGCCTCGTCTACACCCTCCCTATGTACCCCCCTCTCTATTCTTAGCACCTAGTGGGTGTATGTAATTTAGAATGAACCCTGTAACTACTTGACAAAGGCAGATATCTGTCATCCTTTCAACAGGTCCACTGGGAAAGGTCAAAACAGCAGAGTTACCAAAGGAGGATAATATCACTCAGAGAAGAAGCAAGACATGTTATCTTTTCATATAGCAATCAAAGGGTCAATAGCTACCTATAATGTGTAAGGAACAATGTAAGATACTTTTAACAACTTTATTGAGATATAATTAATATACAAAAAGCAAAACCCAAGCCACAATGATATATATCACTTCACACCAGTTTATCAAAAAACAAAAAAGAAAAAGCAATGCAAGTGTTGGCAAGGATGTGAAGAAGTTGGGAGTCTTGCTGGGAATGTAAAACAGTACAGCCACTATGGAAAACAGTATGGACATTTCTCAAAATATTAAAAGCAGAACTACCATATGATACGGCAATCACACTTCTGGGGATATATCCTCTTAGATATTTTGGTTATAAGAAATATGCATTTTATGGGTATGTATTTTTTTTTCAAAAAATTATTTGCTGGACAGTGAGGCCATTATTAACTGCTTGAAAGAATGGACATCACAGATGACAGTTATTCAGTGCCTATGGTGTGCCAGGCACAAGAACAGGAGGTAGATGCTATTAGTACTCAGTTTTGTGAATGAGGAAACCAAGAATGAAGTAATTTGCCCAGTGCTGTGTGGAGACCACCTTTGAAACCAGACGCTGCTATTCCAGGGCAGGTACCCGTTACACGATCTCCCTGTGGAACTGCCTACTACCTTCCAAGATTTATGGTCTCACACATTTGCAGGAAAGTATCACGGGCTGACGATGTGTAATAGATCTTTCAAGAGTCGGAGCCATTGCTCATGCCTCAGAACTTAAAAGGGTGGGACTTGATTTCCTAGCTCCTTGAATTATTTCTGAAGAGTTTACTGTATTATCAATGACTAATTAGTGGCCATGATAGAAAGGTGTTTCATTACAGATGGTGTAATCTTTAATTTCATTTAAAGGACTGAGAGCTCTGTGGCTTCCCACCCGTTTCGGGGCCCGGAATTGTGCTGATCTGCAAGGGTCCTGTGACTTTGGGGAAGTGATGATCAATTGACACAGCCACGAGTCCGCCTGGCAGGATCTGAGCAGGCCTGCTGTGTTTAGCTGTTTCCACGCCAGCCTCCTGGTCTGGAGAATTCACACAAAGCTCTGCCTCTCCAATTTGAGGCAGGAGCACAATGGGAATGTTATTACAGTCCTTTCCACTTTAATTAAATTTCCTACAAGGGGCATCTGCTGGATTTTTTCTAGTTTGGCTGGCGCCTCTTGTATTGCTAGGGCAGATCCACTGGCACTGAATGGAGTTATTTGCCTATTAATTGTTACAGGCATGTAGATGCTCTGAGGGCTCAGCTGCCAGTAATGCTGCAATTATTACTACTTATTGGTTGGATGTCCTCTTCCCCATGCTTTGTAGGTCTTGTGCTCCCGATTTACTGGGGTCATATTAACTTCCACTAATAAAATCACCTGCTCTATCTCTAAGTCTGATGACAATTCCTGTCACGAGGAACACTTGCCCAATGTCTTGAACCTGAGAAATAGGTTATTCTACCAGAAGGAGCTCAATATACCCGCCTTTTAAGAATAGCACACTTTTATGAAGTGTCAGACGTTTTATATGCACTGTCATTGAATCCCCACAACATCCTTATTCGTACTTACTGTTACTGTGTCCATTGTATAGGTAGAAATACTGAATACACAGGGTTTGTTTGTTTGTTGTTTTGTGACGTTTCAAACGTCACACAGCCAGTAAGCAGCAGGACCGGAATATAAACCCGCACAATTTCAAGGGCCCACGTTTAACCACTGTGCCATGCTATTCTTACTTCTCCTGTACTGTTTTCCACTTGAGTTGTTTTATCCACTATAGTTGTAGCCATGAATACTCGATTGCTTGCTTATCAAAAATGTGGGCCTGAGTGATTAGGATGTATTTTTCAGCATCATCCAATTTCTGTTATACACATTCTCGCCCTACCCCCAGCACACACCCAACTATGCCCACATATATCCCCAAAATTTGGGCACATCAACTTTGGTGCATTTTCCTTTGCATAGGATCAAATTGCTCTTTCTCGTGCACAATCACCTTACCAATTCTTCCAAGGTGATTCAGAAACGATTACTTGTAAGCCTCTTTGGAAGTTACAGTGACTTTTGAAAAGGGAGAAGTTTCTCTGATAAAGTCTGAAATTCCAGGGAAGGTATCTACGGGGTCTAGAGAGCTGGACAGATGGTGCTTGTCTCTTCGAATAGGTTAAAATAATGTCTGAAGCCTCTTAGGATCATTTCATTTCACCATGGAAACTAACCACATGACAAATTGGGTTGGATAAACATATTCTCTGCATCTCTTGGAGAAGAAGTATTGCCCTTCTGTGACAATAACCAGGCAGTTGTATGTAATATGACAAGCAGGGGACCTGGGCCAAGCCTCAGCCTCGCCCCTTACTAGTCTTGCAGCCCTGGGCACATTACAACCTCTTACAGACTTAGTTTTTATTTCTTTAGCATGAGCCTGACCATACCTGTTCTCCCTCTAGACTCTTCAAAGTGTCAAGTAAATTAACATGGGAAAGCTGCCGAGCATGGTGGCTACCACACACTAGGCCCTCAGGAAATGTGAAATCGAAACCTAATGTGCTGGCGAGACTCCCGTGAGACCCCAGGAAATGTCTAAACATTCTTCTAGTATGATGCTTTGTTAAAGCGAATGCATCGCTGGGTCTTGGAGCCCCAAATTTCCGGACGTATAGCAGAAGGGAAGTTTCAGTCGCTCCACATGGAACAGCCAAAAACCGAAATGGAAAAATAAATGATTTGAAGACTGTCAGAGAAACAAAAAAGCAGTCTCTAAGAACCATTTTCTTTCTTCTAGATTTCTTTCTTCCCGGATTTGGGGTGGGGGTAGGTGGTTATTCTTGTTTTTTTTTTTTTTTTCAAAGTTAACATAGTTAATGTTTTTACAGTTGGACTACTTAAGGTTAGAGCACTGGGGATAATAGAGGCTAACGATCATTTGATAACTGGACAAAAGTGTAAATCATCATAACTATTACAGAATAAAATCTACCCTCCCAGGGACAGTGACTATTATGTGGACAGAACCCAGAGAAAACACTTTCACAGCATTGTTTGCTGAACAGAATTCCTGTAACTAAATCAAAAACATTATTTTCACGGGCACTCTACCAGGGCATAGAAATAATTTTGTTATCACAGGCTCAACTTTCTAGAGATGATTTTGTGAGAGGATTTGTGAATGATCATTTTTGTCTTTTAAAGATAAATGTTGATGAATACACTGCGGAATCAACTATCCTCTTTGGGACCTAAGACTCCGACTCGACACCTCCATGATCTGTATCTTTCCCCCTGAGAAACGGGAACCTTCCCTGTGTGTCTGTGCTATTGTAATGAAACAAGATTCCGCTTTCCGTCAAGCTGGGTAGGAGAGTTGGAGGAGCAGACTCCACCACGTTTGGTCTTCTAGCCCTCTGCCTTCTTCCTCTCCCTGGAGGCATGGAGACTCCTTCCAGAAACCCAGCCACAGAACCCCTGCTCCCACTACTCTGGATTTCCAAAGAAGTTACTCTTATTGTCCGTGGCTCACTTTTATTGTCCGTGGCTCAGGAAGGTGAAAGATAATTTTGTACTTCTGTGACGATTTTGCTTCTTGAGAATTATTTGTGTATAAAATAAAGCAAGACCGGGGGTGGGGGGGTTGCTCTGTGACAGTGAAAGAGGTCCAGGATCAATTATTTTAATTGGCAGCAGCCACACTGACGACTACTACAGGCGGCCACTCGAGACCACTACAATTTCCCTGTGTCATTGCCTATTTAGGTGTCATGGTAGATGCTAAATTGTGGGTAGTTGTCATTTTGCCTTTAGAGAAAAGGAAAAAAAGCACCTAAGATATCTCTGCTAGTATTCATTAACTCATTCATGAAATATTAATTGAGTGCCTATCAAGGGGCAAAGGGCTGTGCCAGTTGCTATGGTGATCAGAGCCAGGGTCAGGGTAAGGCAAGTGAGGCACTGGCCTCAAGCGCAACATTTAAGGGGATGCCAAAAATTTAGGAATCAAGATAGATAGCACTTTAATGCAATATATTTTAAAAACTCAAAATGAATGCAAAAATCTATGGTGAACAAAATAACAAAATTTCCAAAAAAGACAGAATCAAAAACAGTGCTGGGCCATATCAGAGCCCAAAGCAAAAGAAAAAATCTGAAAGGAAAAGGTAAAATAAAAAGAAAAATGTTGATCCCATCTTTATGGAAAATTTTGATGTTTTGTTCATGGGAAAATCATGGATTTTTTCACTAATTTTTTTTAAATGTCACATTACAATGTTTAATGTCAAATTACAGTGTTATTTATTTTGGCTGGGTTTTTGGCCCCATCCCCTAAATTTTGCATCTCACACAATCCCTTATCTTACATAGTCCCAGCCCTGATAATAAATGCAAGAAGAAAGATTATGGAGAAATTTCGTAGGAAGAAGAGCTTATTTCCACATTGGGGGGTGGTCAATGAAGGCTTTAGACAAGATTGTGTTTAAACGAGACCGTACCACACTCTGGAGTGGTAGAGCATTAATAGAGAGAAGAGCCCAGAAACCCAATCACATTTTTAAGTAAAGAAAGAAGCATTAGTAGGTCACAATAAGGGAAGGGAATCCGCAGGCTCTAAATGGAGAAGGTATGCCGGGTGTCAATGAAAGTGTGTGTTTATACAGTGCAGGGCATGTCTGGGAGTCCTTCCTGTGGCAAAGGGGGAGGCCTTGTGGGGATGGACTGATTTAACAACACCTTTATGCAAACAAGACCCGTTTTTTTAGCGCTGTGGATGAAGACAGAAGCCAATGTGTGGAAACGAGTGAATGAATCAACAAATGAATAGTGAATGGTGAAGGAGATGCCTTGCACCTAAAAGGTGTGTTCATTCACCCAGTGATTCTTGTCTCAAGGACTGGCTTCTGATGCAGCAAGAGGCTTCTGTTGTCAAGATCTGGTGAGTTCCCACACTCAAGGACAAAATTCCTGATGTGGAAAACTAAACTTTTATAAGCCACAATTACACAAACACAGAGGAGAAAATGTGAATTCAGAATCTTCTAAAAATGCATATCCAAGGTGGATTCAGGGCTTGGCTCGAGAGCTTGATTTCAAATTCTGTAATGCATTCAGAATCCACCATCCTATATTTACTATGAACCACCTTCAAGTGATCAGGTTCAGAAACAGAGATTTCAGGAGGTTATTCTGACCCAGTTCTCTGTTTTGAATGAGCTGAGTCATGTGTGAATCTGTACCCACCCAGCCCAGAAGGGCGGATTGCTGACAGAGAGAAGGTGCTCAGTATGCAGAGTGAAAGGGAGTGTTCAAGGCAATTAGCAGAAATCACCTAATGCACAAAAGTCCAACCTGGACTGTTTGGAGGCAAACAGTGGTACGGTTACCACAAGCAATTATTTGTTGAAGTAATAAATGAGTAACACAAAACCTACAGATTCTATTTTTCTAAAGTTAGCTCACGGTTGTGTCATATTTAATTGGGAGGTGGAGAATTAAGCCACCTGAAAATGAAATCTATGGTATTTGATGCCCCAAAGGATGTGCATGTTCCTTTTCCAGGAGGAGCCATGGTTTTTGCCTTGAACTGGATAGATTTAACACTCCCATCACAAAAGCTTTCACCTCACCCAGAGGCTCTGCTTTCTCAAGAAACCACATGGTCCAGTGACCAGACCAGAAAAACAGTCTACTTTAAGAATGAAATAGTTGTGGCCTAACAGGTATTAATTTACTTACTGTCAACAGTGATAAGAAAAAGGTTTTCATAGACTCTGAGGACATGAGCATTGAAAGAGAGTGTGGACATTACTTAGTCCATGGCTTTTCCCTAACCCCAAAAGAAGCCAGCTTAAAAAGAAAAAAAAAAAAAATCCGTGAAGAAAAAAAGTCCTTCGGAAATAGAAGTCTAGAAAGTGTACATGATTTGCTCAAAGTCACACATACATAAGGGATGGGTTTGGAATACAGCTCCTGACTCCAGGTCCCTGGCTTTTCCTGTTGTGCCCACAAATGAGACCAAATCCAAACGGAGGCATTTCGCATCGCAGTGTATATATGCCCACTTGTTGTGGTTTTGCCCTACTTGACTAAGGTGTGCTATCCAACTATTTTTCAGAACAGGACACACATCAAGTGTCCTTGAGGCATGCTTGGTTAACACCCAGAGGCCCAGGGGCTTGGTTACACCTGTGTGTAACCCATCACTGTGGGGACACAGGCTGGGAAGCTCGAGGCTCTGCAGCCCAGCTCACTACTCCTCCAGAGAAAATTAAGGGAGAAAAAGACTTTGACCTGATCATGTTCTAACTATGCCTTCAGTGCCATTTTCTGGCACTTTTTCAGTAGCAAGGTCTAGACATGTGGGATAGGGCTGCGTGTTTAACAAAGTCAGCAGAGCGTTATTATAGTAAGGCATGTAGCTGTATTTTTTCTACTCCACACAATTTTCTTACCACCTATTTGGACAATTGCCAATTGTAAAACCTGTGAACTTGAAAGTGAATGAGGTCATGAAATAAGTGTCTGATCAGTGCTGTCAAAGACAGATCAAACCAGGTGTGATCAGAGCATGGAGAGGCCTCATAAAGAAGGGACATCTGGACCGTTTCTTGGAAAATGACTAAGTTTCAACAAGCAGAGGGGAAAAAAAAGCAAAAAACAAACAAACAAACAAACAAACAAAAAAAAACCAACAAAAAATTGCCATCCAGGCAAAAGCAACAGACCCGACAGAGAATTTTCCCATCAAAGTGGGAAGATTCAAGTCTTGTTAAGGGAAAGGTTTGCTTTGTGGTTTGCAAAGAAACAGCAGCCATGAGTAGGCATATGGGACAGATGGAGTGGGCCAAGATTATGGAATGCCTAGGGTGCTACACCAGGGAGCTAGATTTTCTCCTACATTAATTCCTTTTTTTTTTAATCAATACCTTTATTTTTTAGTTTTATCTTCACTGGAAAATGGAGTGCAAGGTACAGAAAATTCCCGTATGACCCTGCCCCTACACATCTACAGCTTTCCCTACCGTCTACTTGATGAACCTATGCTGACATATAAATATCCCCCGAAGTCCATAGTTTATATTAGGGTTCACTCTTGGCATTATACTTTCTGTGGATTTGGACAATGCATTATGACAGATATCCATCATTATGGTATCATATGGAGTAATGTCATTGCCCTAAGGATCCTCTGTGTTCCATCTAGTCATCCCTTCCTTCCCCAACCTCTGGCAGCCACTGATCTTTTTACTGTTTCCATAGTGTTGTCTTTTCCATAGTGTCATATGTTTGGAATCATAAAGTGTATAGCCTTTTCAGATTGACTTCTTCCACTTAGTTAAATGCATTTAAGTTTCCTCCATGTTTTCTCGTGGCTTGATAGCTCACTTCTTTTAGCACTGAATAATGCTCCATCATCTGGATGTACCACAGTTTATTTTTCCATTCACCTACTAAAGGGCATCTTGTTACTTCCAGATTTTGATGATGATGGATAAAGCTGCTATAAACATCTGTGTGCAAGTTTTTCTGTGAACATAAGTTTTCAGTTCATTTGGGTAAATACCCAGGGATATGTTTGCCAAGTTACAAGATAAGAGTATGTTTAGTTTTGTAAGAAACTTCTAAGCCATCTTCCAAAGTGGCTGTACCATCTTGCATTATCATTAGCGAGGAATGAGAGTTCCTGTAGCTCCACATCCTTGCCAGCATTTGGTTTTGTCAGTGTTCTGGATTTTAGCTGTTCCAGTAGGTGTGTACTGGTGATGATTGCTTTAAAATGCCCAGATCAGTGAGTAGTTCAGTTGGAATTCTCTTGTCCCAGAAGAGTACTGTTCTTAGAGGACTGAGGTATGTTCTTTTTTTTATTATAATAATATTTTTTATTATATTATGTTAGTCACCATACAGTACATCCTTGGTTTTTGATGTAAAGTTCGATGATTCCATTAGTTGCATATAACACCCAGTGCACCATGCAATACGTGCCCTCCTTACTACCCATCACCAGCCTATCCCATTCCCCCACCCCCTCCCCTCTGAAGCCCTCAGTTTGTTTCTCAGAGTCCATAGTCTCTCATGCTTCATTCCACCTTCTGATTACCCCCCCTTTCTTTATCCCTTTCTTNGTAGGTGTGTACTGGTGATGATTGCTTTAAAATGCCCAGATCAGTGAGTAGTTCAGTTGGCTGAGTAATATTCCACTGTATATACAGACCACATCTTCTTAATCCAGTCATCTGTTGAAGGGCATCTCGGCTCCTTCCACGATTTGGCTATTGTGGANATTTGGCTATTGTGGACAATGCAGCTATGAACATTGGGGTGCATATGGCCCTTCTCTTTACTACGTCTGTATCTTTGGGGTAAACACCCAGTAGTGCAATGGCTGGGTCATAGGGTAGTTCAATTTTTAACTTTTTAAGGGACCTCCACACTGTTTTCCAGAGTGGCTGTACCAACTTGCATTCCCACCAACAATGTAGGAGGGATCCCCTTTCTCCACATCCTCTCCAACAATTGTTGTTTCTTGCCTTGTCTATCTTTGCCATTCTAACTGGCGTAAGGTGGTATCTCAGTGTGGTTTTGATTTGAATTTCCCTGATGGCTAATGATTTTGAACATTTTTTCATGTGTCTGTTAGCCATTTGTATGTCTTCATTGGAAAAGTGTCTATTCATATCTTCTGCTCCTACATTAATTCCTAAGATAAGATATTAGACATTCTTTGGATGCTAGGCACAAATGTAAAATTACAGTCCTGGAAGTAGGAGAGAGATGTAAAGAAATAAAGTGTCACAGGTATTCACTATGACTGAAATCCGTACTAGAAGTAATAGCTAAGGGAGGAGGTTAAGATGGTGGAGGAGTAGGGGACCCCTTTTTCAGCCGGTCCCCTGAGTTGAGCTGGATAGGTACCAGACCAGCAGGAACATCCACGGAATCAGCCTGAGACGCAGGAAGATACATCTGGATCTCTACAAATGAACATCTCCAGCGCTGAGTATCGAGGTACGAAGCGGGGAGCCGTGAAACCGCGCACAGATATCGGAAGCTAAACAGAAGGGGGAGGGAGCCGCCGTGTCAGGGCGCCGGGAAGCGGTAGCCACCTGCAAGGGGGAGCGGACAGACCGCGGACCCGCACGCTTGAGACAGCAGGCTGAGAAGGGAGCTCCGGGAGCGNATTAGACATTCTTTGGATGCTAGGCACAAATGTAAAATTACAGTCCTGGAAGTAGGAGAGAGATGTAAAGAAATAAAGTGTCACAGGTATTCACTATGACTGAAATCCGTACTAGAAGTAATAGCTAAGGGAGGAGGTTAAGATGGTGGAGGAGTAGGGGACCCCTTTTTCAGCCGGTCCCCAGGGTTGAGCTGGATAGGTACCAGACCAGCAGGAACATCCACGGAATCAGCCTGAGACGCAGGAAGATACAT